>NW_027448739.1:300000-516478 GCF_030867145.1 Opisthocomus hoazin | reverse complement strand
TCTGTTGCTCAGCCTCATCTGCCCATGGCACTGCTCGCACAGAGGCACAGAGACTGGGGCTGCTTGCTTGTTTTTGCCCCCTCAAACTTCAAACGTAGCTTAGGTGGTCCGTGCCGGGCGCCTCCGGCAGCCCTGCTCCCGAAAATATGCGAACGTCTGCAGATAGCTCGCAGGCAGAAAGAGCTAGCCCTGGAAAGCTGTTGCTCAGCCTCATCTGCCCATGGCACTGCTCGCACAGAGGCACAGAGACTGGGGCTGCTTGCTTGTCTTGTCCCCTCAAACTTCAAATGTAGCTTAGGTGGTCCGTGCCGGGCGCCTCCGGCAGCCCTGCTCCGAAAATGCAAACGTCTGCAGATAGCTCGCAGGCAGAAAGAGCTAGCCTGGAAAGCTGTTGCTCAGCCTCATCTGCCCATGGCACTGCTCGCACAGAGGCACAGAGACTGGGGCTGCTTGCTTGTTTTGCCCCCCTCAAACTTCAAACGTAGCTTAGGTGGTGTGTGCCGGGCGCCTCCGGCAGCCCTGCTCCACAAATGCGAACGTCTGCAGATAGCTCGCAGGCAGAAAGAGCTAGCCTGGAAAGCTGTTGCTCAGCCTCATCTGCCCATGGCACTGCTCGCACAGAGGCACAGAGACTGGGGCTGCTTGCTTGTCTTGTCCCCTCAAACTTCAAATGTAGCTTAGGTGGTCCGTGCCGGGCGCATCCGGCAGCCCTGCTCCGAAAATGCAAACGTCTGCAGATAGCTCGCAGGCAGAAAGAGCTAGCCTGGAAAGCTGTTGCTCAGCCTCATCTGCCCATGGCACTGCTCGCACAGAGGCACAGAGACTGGGGCTGCTTGCTTGTCTTGTCCCCTCAAACTTCAAATGTAGCTTAGGTGGTCCGTGCCGGGCGCATCCGGCAGCCCTGCTCCGAAAATGCGAACGTCTGCAGATAGCTCGCAGGCAGAAAGAGCTAGCCTGGAAAGCTGTTGCTCAGCCTCATCTGCCATGACACTGCTCGCACAGAGGCACAGAGGACTGGGGCTGCTTGCTTGTCTTGTCCCCTCAGACTTCAAATGTAGCTTAGGTGGTCCGTGCCGGGCGCATCCGGCAGCCCAGCTCCGAAAATGCGAACGTCTGCAGATAGCTCGCAGGCAGAAAGAGCTAGCCTGGAAAGCTGTTGCTCAGCCTCATCTGCCCATGGCACTGCTCGCACAGAGGCACAGAGACTGGGGCTGCTTGCTTGTCTTGTCCCCTCAAACTTCAAATGTAGCTTAGGTGGTCCGTGCCGGGCGCATCCGGCAGCCCTGCTCCGAAAATGCAAACGTCTGCAGATAGCTCGCAGGCAGAAAGAGCTAGCCTGAAAGCTGTTGCTCAGCCTCATCTGCCCATGGCACTGCTCGCACAGAGGCACAGAGACTGGGGCTGCTTGCTTGTCTTGTCCCCTCAAACTTCAAATGTAGCTTAGGTGGTCCGTGCCGGGCGCATCCGGCAGCCCTGCTCCGAAAATGCGAACGTCTGCAGATAGCTCGCAGGCAGAAAGAGCTAGCCTGGAAAGCTGTTGCTCAGCCTCATCTGCCCATGACACTGCTCGCACAGAGGCACAGAGACTGGGGCTGCTTGCTTGTCTTGTCCCCTCAGACTTCAAATGTAGCCTAGGTGGTCCGTGCCGGGCGCATCCGGCAGCCCAGCTCCGAAAATGCGAACGTCTGCAGATAGCTCGCAGGCAGAAAGAGCTAGCCTGGAAAGCTGTTGCTCAGCCTCATCTGCCCATGGCACTGCTCGCACAGAGGCACAGAGACTGGGGCTGCTTGCTTGTTTTGCCCCTCAAACTTCAAATGTATCTTAGGTGGTGTGTGCCGGGCGCCTCCGGCAGCCCTGCTCCACAAATGCGAACGTCTGCAGATAGCTCGCAGGCAGAAAGAGCTAGCCTGGAAAGCTGTTGCTCAGCCTCATCTGCCCATGGCACTGCTCGCACAGAGGCACAGAGACTGGGGCTGCTTGCTTGTCTTGTCCCCTCAAACTTCAAACGTAGCTTAGGTGGTCTGTGCCGGGCGCCTCCGGCAGCCCTGCTCCGACAAATGCGAACGTCTGCAGATAGCTCGCAGGCAGAAAGAGCTAGCCTGGAAAGCTGTTGCTCAGCCTCATCTGCCCATGGCACTGCTCGCACAGAGGCACAGAGACTGGGGCTGCTTGCTTGTCTTGCCCCCTCAAACTTCAAATGTAGCTTAGGTGGTGTCGTGCCGGGCGCCTCCGGCAGCCCTGCTCCGACAAATGCGAACGTCTGCAGATAGCTCGCAGGCAGAAAGAGCTAGCCTGGAAAGCTGTTGCTCAGCCTCATCTGCCCATGGCACTGCTCGCACAGAGGCACAGAGACTGGGGCTGCTTGCTTGTCTTGTCCCCTCAAACTTCAAACGTTAGCTTAGGTGGTCTGTGCCGGGCGCCTCCGGCAGCCCTGCTCCAAAAATGCGAACGGTCTGCAGATAGCTCGCAGGCAGAAAGAGCTAGCCTGGAAAGCTGTTGCTCAGCCTCATCTGCCCATGGCACTGCTCGCACAGAGGCACAGAGACTGGGGCTGCTTGCTTGTCTTGTCCCCTCAAACTTCAAATGTAGCTTAGGTGGTCTGTGCCGGGCGCCTCCGGCAGCCCTGCTCCAAAAATGCGAACGTCTGCAGATAGCTCGCAGGCAGAAAGAGCTAGCCTGGAAAGCTGTTGCTCAGCCTCATCTGCCCATGGCACTGCTCGCACAGAGGCACAGAGACTGGGGCTGCTTGCTTGTCTTGTCCCCTCAAACTTCAAACGTAGCTTAGGTGGTCGTGCCGGGCGCCTCCGGCAGCCCTGCTCCAAAAATGCGAACGTCTGCAGATAGCTCGCAGCAGAAAGAGCTAGCCTGGAAAGCTGTTGCTCAGCCTCATCTGCCCATGGCACTGCTCGCACAGAGGCACAGAGACTGGGGCTGCTTGCTTGTCTTGTCCCCTCAAACTTCAAACGTAGCTTAGGTGGTCTGTGCCGGGCGCCTCCGGCAGCCCTGCTCCAAAAATGCGAACGTCTGCAGATAGCTCGCAGGCAGAAAGAGCTAGCCTGGAAAGCTGTTGCTCAGCCTCATCTGCCCATGGCACTGCTCGCACAGAGGCACAGAGACTGGGGCTGCTTGCTTGTCTTGTCCCCTCAAACTTCAAATGTAGCTTAGGTGGTCCGTGCCGGGCGCCTCCGGCAGCCCTGCTCGAAAATGCAAACGTCTGCAGATAGCTCGCAGGCAGAAAGAGCTAGCCTGGAAAGCTGTTGCTCAGCCTCATCTGCCCATGGCACTGCTCGCACAGAGGCACAGAGACTGGGGCTGCTTGCTTGTCTTGTCCCCTCAAACTTCAAATGTAGCTTAGGTGGTCCGTGCCGGGCGCCTCCGGCAGCCCTGCTCCGAAAATGCGAACGTCTGCAGATAGCTCGCAGGCAGAAAGAGCTAGCCTGGAAAGCTGTTGCTCAGCCTCATCTGCCCATGGCACTGCTCGCACAGAGGCACAGAGACTGGGGCTGCTTGCTTGTCTTGTCCCCTCAAACTTCAAATGTAGCTTAGGTGGTCCGTGCCGGGCGCCTCCGGCAGCCCTGCTCCAAAATGCGAACGTCTGCAGATAGCTCGCAGGCAGAAAGAGCTAGCCTGGAAAGCTGTTGCTCAGCCTCATCTGCCCATGGCACTGCTCGCACAGAGGCACAGAGACTGGGGCTGCTTGCTTGTCTTGTCCCCTCAAACTTCAAATGTAGCTTAGGTGGTCCGTGCCGGGCGCATCCGGCAGCCCTGCTCCGAAAATGCGAACGTCTGCAGATAGCTCGCAGGCAGAAAGAGCTAGCCTGGAAAGCTGTTGCTCAGCCTCATCTGCCCATGGCACTGCTCGCACAGAGGCACAGAGACTGGGGCTGCTTGCTTGTCTTGTCCCCTCAAACTTCAAATGTAGCTTAGGTGGTCCGTGCCGGGCGCATCCGGCAGCCCTGCTCCGAAAATGCGAACGTCTGCAGATAGCTCGCAGGCAGAAAGAGCTAGCCTGGAAAGCTGTTGCTCAGCCTCATCTGCCCATGCACTGCTCGCACAGAGGCACAGAGACTGGGGCTGCTTGCTTGTCTTGTCCCCTCAGACTTCAAATGTAGCTTAGGTGGTCCGTGCCGGGCGCCTCCGGCAGCCCAGCTCCGAAAATGCGAACGTCTGCAGATAGCTCGCAGGCAGAAAGAGCTAGCCTGGAAAGCTGTTGCTCAGCCTCATCTGCCCATGGCACTGCTCGCACAGAGGCACAGAGACTGGGGCTGCTTGCTTGTTTTGCCCCCTCAAACTTCAAATGTAGCTTAGGTGGTGTGTGCCGGGCGCCTCCGGCAGCCCTGCTCCACAAATGCGAACGTCTGCAGATAGCTCGCAGGCAGAAAGAGCTAGCCTGGAAAGCTGTTGCTCAGCCTCATCTGCCCATGGCACTGCTCGCACAGAGGCACAGAGACTGGGGCTGCTTGCTTGTCTTGTCCCCTCAAACTTCAAACGTAGCTTAGGTGGTCTGTGCCGGGCGCCTCCGGCAGCCCTGCTCCAAAAATGCGAACGTCTGCAGATAGCTCGCAGGCAGAAAGAGCTAGCCTGGAAAGCTGTTGCTCAGCCTCATCTGCCCATGGCACTGCTCGCACAGAGGCACAGAGACTGGGGCTGCTTGCTTGTCTTGTCCCCTCAAACTTCAAATGTAGCTTAGGTGGTCTGTGCCGGGCGCCTCCGGCAGCCCTGCTCCAAAAATGCGAACGTCTGCAGATAGCTCGCAGGCAGAAAGAGCTAGCCTGGAAAGCTGTTGCTCAGCCTCATCTGCCCATGGCACTGCTCGCACAGAGGCACAGAGACTGGGGCTGCTTGCTTGTCTTGTCCCCTCAAACTTCAAATGTAGCTTAGGTGGTCCTGTGCCGGGCGCCTCCGGCAGCCCTGCTCCAAAAATGCGAACGTCTGCAGATAGCTCGCAGGCAGAAAGAGCTAGCCTGGAAAGCTGTTGCTCAGCCTCATCTGCCCATGGCACTGCTCGCACAGAGGCACAGAGACTGGGGCTGCTTGCTTGTCTTGTCCCCTCAAACTTCAAATGTAGCTTAGGTGGTCGTGCCGGGCGCCTCCGGCAGCCCTGCTCCAAAAATGCGAACGTCTGCAGATAGCTCGCAGGCAGAAAGAGCTAGCCTGGAAAGCTGTTGCTCAGCCTCATCTGCCCATGGCACTGCTCGCACAGAGGCACAGAGACTGGGGCTGCTTGCTTGTCTTGTCCCCTCAAACTTCAAATGTAGCTTAGGTGGTCCGTGCCGGGCGCCTCCGGCAGCCCTGCTCCGAAAATGCGAACGTCTGCAGATAGCTCGCAGGCAGAAAGAGCTAGCCTGGAAAGCTGTTGCTCAGCCTCATCTGCCCATGGCACTGCTCGCACAGAGGCACAGAGACTGGGCTGCTTGCTTGTCTTGTCCCCTCAAACTTCAAATGTAGCTTAGGTGGTCCGTGCCGGGCGCCTCCGGCAGCCCTGCTCCGAAAATGCGAACGTCTGCAGATAGCTCGCAGGCAGAAAGAGCTAGCCTGGAAAGCTGTTGCTCAGCCTCATCTGCCCATGGCACTGCTCGCACAGAGGCACAGAGACTGGGGCTGCTTGCTTGTTTTGCCCCCTCAAACTTCAAAATGTAGCTTAGGTGGTCCGTGCCGGGCGCATCCGGCAGCCCTGCTCCACAAATGCGAACGTCTGCAGATAGCTCGCAGGCAGAAAGAGCTAGCCTGGAAAGCTGTTGCTCAGCCTCATCTGCCCATGGCACTGCTCGCACAGAGGCACAGAGACTGGGGCTGCTTGCTTGTCTTGTCCCCTCAAACTTCAAATGTAGCTTAGGTGGTCCGTGCCGGGCGCCTCCGGCAGCCCTGCTCCAAAAATGCGAACGTCTGCAGATAGCTCGCAGGCAGAAAGAGCTAGCCTGGAAAGCTGTTGCTCAGCCTCATCTGCCCATGGCACTGCTCGCACAGAGGCACAGAGACTGGGGCTGCTTGCTTGTCTTGTCCCCTCAAACTTCAAACGTAGCTTAGGTGGTCCGTGCCGGGCGCATCCGGCAGCCCTGCTCCAAAAATGCGAACGTCTGCAGATAGCTCGCAGGCAGAAAGAGCTAGCCTGGAAAGCTGTTGCTCAGCCTCATCTGCCCATGGCACTGCTCGCACAGAGGCACAGAGACTGGGGCTGCTTGCTTGTTTTGCCCCCTCAAACTTCAAATGTAGCTTAGGTGGTCGTGCCGGGCGCATCCGGCAGCCCTGCTCCACAAATGCGAACGTCTGCAGATAGCTCGCAGGCAGAAAGAGCTAGCCTGGAAAGCTGTTGCTCAGCCTCATCTGCCCATGGCACTGCTCGCACAGAGGCACAGAGACTGGGGCTGCTTGCTTGTCTTGTCCCCTCAAACTTCAAACGTAGCTTAGGTGGTCCGTGCCGGGCGCCTCCGGCAGCCCTGCTCCAAAAATGCGAACGTCTGCAGATAGCTCGCAGGCAGAAAGAGCTAGCCTGGAAAGCTGTTGCTCAGCCTCATCTGCCCATGGCACTGCTCGCACAGAGGCACAGAGACTGGGGCTGCTTGCTTGTCTTGTCCCCTCAAACTTCAAACGTAGCTTAGGTGGTCCGTTCCGGGCGCCTCCGGCAGCCCTGTTCCAAAATGCGAACGTCTGCAGATAGCTCGCAGGCAGAAAGAGCTAGCCTGGAAAGCTGTTGCTCAGCCTCATCTGCCCATGGCACTGCTCGCACAGAGGCACAGAGACTGGGGCTGCTTGCTTGTCTTGTCCCCTCAAACTTCAAACGTAGCTTAGGTGGTCTGTGCCGGGCGCCTCCGGCAGCCCTGCTCCAAAAATGCGAACGTCTGCAGATAGCTCGCAGGCAGAAAGAGCTAGCCTGGAAAGCTGTTGCTCAGCCTCATCTGCCCATGGCACTGCTCGCACAGAGGCACAGAGACTGGGGCTGCTTGCTTGTTTTGCCCCTCAAACTTCAAACGTAGCTTAGGTGGTCCGTGCCGGGCGCCTCCGGCAGCCCTGCTCCGAAAATGCGAACGTCTGCAGATAGCTCGCAGGCAGAAAGAGCTAGCCTGGAAAGCTGTTGCTCAGCCTCATCTGCCCATGGCACTGCTCGCACAGAGGCACAGAGACTGGGGCTGCTTGCTTGTCTTGTCCCCTCAAACTTCAAATGTAGCTTAGGTGGTCCGTGCCGGGCGCATCCGGCAGCCCTGCTCCGAAAATGCAAACGTCTGCAGATAGCTCGCAGGCAGAAAGAGCTAGCCTGGAAAGCTGTTGCTCAGCCTCATCTGCCCATGGCACTGCTCGCACAGAGGCACAGAGACTGGGGCTGCTTGCTTGTTTTGCCCCTCAAACTTCAAACGTAGCTTAGGTGGTGTGTGCCGGGCGCCTCCGGCAGCCCTGCTCCACAAATGCGAACGTCTGCAGATAGCTCGCAGGCAGAAAGAGCTAGCCTGGAAAGCTGTTGCTCAGCCTCATCTGCCCATGGCACTGCTCGCACAGAGGCACAGAGACTGGGGCTGCTTGCTTGTCTTGTCCCCTCAAACTTCAAATGTAGCTTAGGTGGTCCGTGCCGGGCGCATCCGGCAGCCCTGCTCCGAAAATGCAAACGTCTGCAGATAGCTCGCAGGCAGAAAGAGCTAGCCTGGAAAGCTGTTGCTCAGCCTCATCTGCCCATGGCACTGCTCGCACAGAGGCACAGAGACTGGGGCTGCTTGCTTGTCTTGTCCCCTCAAACTTCAAATGTAGCTTAGGTGGTCCGTGCCGGGCGCCTCCGGCAGCCCTGCTCCGAAAATGCGAACGTCTGCAGATAGCTCGCAGGCAGAAAGAGCTAGCCTGGAAAGCTGTTGCTCAGCCTCATCTGCCCATGGCCACTGCTCGCACAGAGGCACAGAGACTGGGGCTGCTTGCTTGTCTTGTCCCCTCAGACTTCAAATGTAGCCTAGGTGGTCCGTGCCGGGCGCATCCGGCAGCCCAGCTCCGAAAATGCGAACGTCTGCAGATAGCTCGCAGGCAGAAAGAGCTAGCCTGGAAAGCTGTTGCTCAGCCTCATCTGCCCATGGCACTGCTCGCACAGAGGCACAGAGACTGGGGCTGCTTGCTTGTCTTGTCCCCTCAAACTTCAAATGTAGCTTAGGTGGTCTGTGCCGGGCGCATCCGGCAGCCCTGCTCCGACAAATGCGAACGTCTGCAGATAGCTCGCAGGCAGAAAGAGCTAGCCTGGAAAGCTGTTGCTCAGCCTCATCTGCCCATGACACTGCTCGCACAGAGGCACAGAGACTGGGGCTGCTTGCTTGTCTTGTCCCCTCAGACTTCAAATGTAGCTTAGGTGGTCCGTGCCGGGCGCCTCCGGCAGCCCTGCTCCGAAAATGCGAACGTCTGCAGATAGCTCGCAGGCAGAAAGAGCTAGCCTGGAAAGCTGTTGCTCAGCCTCATCTGCCCATGGCACTGCTCGCACAGAGGCACAGAGACTGGGGCTGCTTGCTTGTCTTGTCCCCTCAAACTTCAAATGTAGCTTAGGTGGTCCGTTCCGGGCGCATCCGGCAGCCCTGCTCCGAAAATGCGAACGTCTGCAGATAGCTCGCAGGCAGAAAGAGCTAGCCTGGAAAGCTGTTGCTCAGCCTCATCTGCCCATGGCACTGCTCGCACAGAGGCACAGAGACTGGGGCTGCTTGCTTGTCTTGTCCCCTCAAACTTCAAACGTAGCTTAGGTGGTCCGTTCCGGGCGCCTCCGGCAGCCCTGTTCCAAAAATGCGAACGTCTGCAGATAGCTCGCAGGCAGAAAGAGCTAGCCTGGAAAGCTGTTGCTCAGCCTCATCTGCCCATGGCACTGCTCGCACAGAGGCACAGAGACTGGGGCTGCTTGCTTGTCTTGTCCCCTCAAACTTCAAACGTAGCTTAGGTGGTCTGTGCCGGGCGCCTCCGGCAGCCCTGCTCCAAAAATGCGAACGTCTGCAGATAGCTCGCAGGCAGAAAGAGCTAGCCTGGAAAGCTGTTGCTCAGCCTCATCTGCCCATGGCACTGCTCGCACAGAGGCACAGAGACTGGGGCTGCTTGCTTGTTTTGCCCCCTCAAACTTCAAACGTAGCTTAGGTGGTCCGTGCCGGGCGCCTCCGGCAGCCCTGCTCTGAAAATGCGAACGTCTGCAGATAGCTCGCAGGCAGAAAGAGCTAGCCTGGAAAGCTGTTGCTCAGCCTCATCTGCCCATGGCACTGCTCGCACAGAGGCACAGAGACTGGGGCTGCTTGCTTGTCTTGTCCCCTCAAACTTCAAATGTAGCTTAGGTGGTCCGTGCCGGGCGCCTCCGGCAGCCCTGCTCCGAAAATGCAAACGTCTGCAGATAGCTCGCAGGCAGAAAGAGCTAGCCTGGAAAGCTGTTGCTCAGCCTCATCTGCCCATGGCACTGCTCGCACAGAGGCACAGAGGACTGGGGCTGCTTGCTTGTTTTGCCCCCTCAAACTTCAAACGTAGCTTAGGTGGTGTGTGCCGGGCGCCTCCGGCAGCCCTGCTCCACAAATGCGAACGTCTGCAGATAGCTCGCAGGCAGAAAGAGCTAGCCTGGAAAGCTGTTGCTCAGACTCATCTGCCCATGGCACTGCTCGCACAGAGGCACAGAGACTGGGGCTGCTTGCTTGTCTTGTCCCCTCAAACTTCA
Organism: Opisthocomus hoazin; assembly: GCF_030867145.1. Taxonomy (NCBI): domain Eukaryota; kingdom Metazoa; phylum Chordata; class Aves; order Opisthocomiformes; family Opisthocomidae; genus Opisthocomus; species Opisthocomus hoazin. The sequence goes on along the minus strand of NW_027448739.1, from coordinate 506,835 downwards.
AATGTAGCTTAGGTGGTCCGTGCCGGGCGCATCCGGCAGCCCTGCTCCGAAAATGCAAACGTCTGCAGATAGCTCGCAGGCAGAAAGAGCTAGCCTGGAAAGCTGTTGCTCAGCCTCATCTGCCCATGGCACTGCTCGCACAGAGGCACAGAGACTGGGGCTGCTTGCTTGTCTTGTCCCCTCAAACTTCAAATGTAGCTTAGGTGGTCCGTGCCGGGCGCATCCGGCAGCCCTGCTCCGAAAATGCGAACGTCTGCAGATAGCTCGCAGGCAGAAAGAGCTAGCCTGGAAAGCTGTTGCTCAGCCTCATCTGCCCATGGACACTGCTCGCACAGAGGCACAGAGACTGGGGCTGCTTGCTTGTCTTGTCCCCTCAGACTTCAAATGTAGCCTAGGTGGTCCGTGCCGGGCGCATCCGGCAGCCCAGCTCCGAAAATGCGAACGTCTGCAGATAGCTCGCAGGCAGAAAGAGCTAGCCTGGAAAGCTGTTGCTCAGCCTCATCTGCCCATGGCACTGCTCGCACAGAGGCACAGAGACTGGGGCTGCTTGCTTGTTTTGCCCCCTCAAACTTCAAATGTAGCTTAGGTGGTCCGTGCCGGGCGCCTCCGGCAGCCCTGCTCCACAAATGCGAACGTCTGCAGATAGCTCGCAGGCAGAAAGAGCTAGCCTGGAAAGCTGTTGCTCAGCCTCATCTGCCCATGGCACTGCTCGCACAGAGGCACAGAGACTGGGGCTGCTTGCTTGTCTTGTCCCCTCAAACTTCAAACGTAGCTTAGGTGGTCTGTGCCGGGCGCCTCCGGCAGCCCTGCTCCAAAAATGCGAACGTCTGCAGATAGCTCGCAGGCAGAAAGAGCTAGCCTGGAAAGCTGTTGCTCAGCCTCATCTGCCCATGGCACTGCTCGCACAGAGGCACAGAGACTGGGGCTGCTTGCTTGTCTTGTCCCCTCAAACTTCAAATGTAGCTTAGGTGGTCTGTGCCGGGCGCCTCCGGCAGCCCTGCTCCAAAAATGCGAACGTCTGCAGATAGCTCGCAGGCAGAAAGAGCTAGCCTGGAAAGCTGTTGCTCAGCCTCATCTGCCCATGGCACTGCTCGCACAGAGGCACAGAGACTGGGGCTGCTTGCTTGTCTTGTCCCCTCAAACTTCAAATGTAGCTTAGGTGGTCTGTGCCGGGCGCATCCGGCAGCCCTGCTCCAAAAATGCAAACGTCTGCAGATAGCTCGCAGGCAGAAAGAGCTAGCCTGGAAAGCTGTTGCTCAGCCTCATCTGCCCATGGCACTGCTCGCACAGAGGCACAGAGACTGGGGCTGCTTGCTTGTCTTGTCCCCTCAAACTTCAAATGTAGCTTAGGTGGTCCGTGCCGGGCGCCTCCGGCAGCCCTGTTCCAAAAATGCGAACGTCTGCAGATAGCTCGCAGGCAGAAAGAGCTAGCCTGGAAAGCTGTTGCTCAGCCTCATCTGCCCATGGCACTGCTCGCACAGACGCACAGAGACTGGGGCTGCTTGCTTGTCTTGTCCCCTCAAACTTCAAATGTAGCTTAGGTGGTCCGTGCCGGGCGCATCCGGCAGCCCTGCTCCGAAAATGCGAACGTCTGCAGATAGCTCGCAGGCAGAAAGAGCTAGCCTGGAAAGCTGTTGCTCAGCCTCATCTGCCCATGGCACTGCTCGCACAGAGGCACAGAGACTGGGGCTGCTTGCTTGTCTTGTCCCCTCAAACTTCAAATGTAGCCTAGGTGGTCCGTGCCGGGCGCATCCGGCAGCCCAGCTCCGAAAATGCGAACGTCTGCAGATAGCTCGCAGGCAGAAAGAGCTAGCCTGGAAAGCTGTTGCTCAGCCTCATCTGCCCATGGCACTGCTCGCACAGAGGCACAGAGACTGGGGCTGCTTGCTTGTTTTGCCCCCTCAAACTTCAAATGTAGCTTAGGTGGTCCGTGCCGGGCGCATCCGGCAGCCCTGCTCCACAAATGCGAACGTCTGCAGATAGCTCGCAGGCAGAAAGAGCTAGCCTGGAAAGCTGTTGCTCAGCCTCATCTGCCCATGGCACTGCTCGCACAGAGGCACAGAGACTGGGGCTGCTTGCTTGTCTTGTCCCCTCAAACTTCAAACGTAGCTTAGGTGGTCCGTGCCGGGCGCCTCCGGCAGCCCTGCTCCAAAAATGCGAACGTCTGCAGATAGCTCGCAGGCAGAAAGAGCTAGCCTGGAAAGCTGTTGCTCAGCCTCATCTGCCCATGGCACTGCTCGCACAGAGGCACAGAGACTGGGGCTGCTTGCTTGTCTTGTCCCCTCAAACTTCAAACGTAGCTTAGGTGGTCCGTTCCGGGCGCCTCCGGCAGCCCTGTTCCAAAAATGCGAACGTCTGCAGATAGCTCGCAGGCAGAAAGAGCTAGCCTGGAAAGCTGTTGCTCAGCCTCATCTGCCCATGGCACTGCTCGCACAGAGGCACAGAGACTGGGGCTGCTTGCTTGTTTTGCACCCTCAAACTTCAAATGTAGCTTAGGTGGTCCGTGCCGGGCGCATCCGGCAGCCCTGCTCCACAAATGCGAACGTCTGCAGATAGCTCACAGGCAGAAAGAGCTAGCCTGGAAAGCTGTTGCTCAGCCTCATCTGCCCATGGCACTGCTCGCACAGAGGCACAGAGACTGGGGCTGCTTGCTTGTCTTGTCCCCTCAAACTTCAAACGTAGCTTAGGTGGTCCGTGCCGGGCGCCTCCGGCAGCCCTGCTCCAAAAATGCGAACGTCTGAAGATAGCTCGCAGGCAGAAAGAGCTAGCCTGGAAAGCTGTTGCTCAGCCTCATCTGCCCATGGCACTGCTCGCCACAGAGGCACAGAGACTGGGGCTGCTTGCTTGTCTTGTCCCCTCAAACTTCAAACGTAGCTTAGGTGGTCCGTTCCGGGCGCCTCCGGCAGCCCTGTTCCAAAAATGCGAACGTCTGCAGATAGCTCGCAGGCAGAAAGAGCTAGCCTGGAAAGCTGTTGCTCAGCCTCATCTGCCCATGGCACTGCTCGCACAGAGGCACAGAGACTGGGGCTGCTTGCTTGTCTTGTCCCCTCAAACTTCAAACGTAGCTTAGGTGGTCTGTGCCGGGCGCCTCCGGCAGCCCTGCTCCAAAATGCGAACGTCTGCAGATAGCTCGCAGGCAGAAAGAGCTAGCCTGGAAAGCTGTTGCTCAGCCTCATCTGCCCATGGCACTGCTCGCACAGAGGCACAGAGACTGGGGCTGCTTGCTTGTTTTGCCCCCTCAAACTTCAAACGTAGCTTAGGTGGTCCGTGCCGGGCGCCTCCGGCAGCCCTGCTCCGAAAATGCGAACGTCTGCAGATAGCTCGCAGGCAGAAAGAGCTAGCCTGGAAAGCTGTTGCTCAACCTCATCTGCCCATGGCACTGCTCGCACAGAGGCACAGAGACTGGGGCTGCTTGCTTGTCTTGTCCCCTCAAACTTCAAATGTAGCTTAGGTGGTCTGTGCCGGGCGCATCCGGCAGCCCTGCTCCGAAAATGCAAACGTCTGCAGATAGCTCGCAGGCAGAAAGAGCTAGCCTGGAAAGCTGTTGCTCAGCCTCATCTGCCCATGGCACTGCTCGCACAGAGGCACAGAGACTGGGGCTGCTTGCTTGTTTTGCCCCCTCAAACTTCAAACGTAGCTTAGGTGGTGTGTGCCGGGCGCCTCCGGCAGCCCTGCTCCACAAATGCGAACGTCTGCAGATAGCTCGCAGGCAGAAAGAGCTAGCCTGGAAAGCTGTTGCTCAGCCTCATCTGCCCATGGCACTGCTCGCACAGAGGCACAGAGACTGGGGCTGCTTGCTTGTCTTGTCCCCTCAAACTTCAAATGTAGCTTAGGTGGTCCGTGCCGGGCGCATCCGGCAGCCCTGCTCCGAAAATGCAAACGTCTGCAGATAGCTCGCAGGCAGAAAGAGCTAGCCTGGAAAGCTGTTGCTCAGCCTCATCTGCCCATGGCACTGCTCGCACAGAGGCACAGAGACTGGGGCTGCTTGCTTGTCTTGTCCCCTCAAACTTCAAATGTAGCTTAGGTGGTCCGTGCCGGGCGCATCCGGCAGCCCTGCTCCGAAAATGCGAACGTCTGCAGATAGCTCGCAGGCAGAAAGAGCTAGCCTGGAAAGCTGTTGCTCAGCCTCATCTGCCCATGGCACTGCTCGCACAGAGGCACAGAGACTGGGGCTGCTTGCTTGTCTTGTCCCCTCAGACTTCAAATGTAGCCTAGGTGGTCCGTGCCGGGCGCATCCGGCAGCCCAGCTCCGAAAATGCGAACGTCTGCAGATAGCTCGCAGGCAGAAAGAGCTAGCCTGGAAAGCTGTTGCTCAGCCTCATCTGCCCATGGCACTGCTCGCACAGAGGCACAGAGACTGGGGCTGCTTGCTTGTTTTGCCCCCTCAAACTTCAAATGTAGCTTAGGTGGTGTGTGCCGGGCGCCTCCGGCAGCCCTGCTCCACAAATGCGAACGTCTGCAGATAGCTTGCAGGCAGAAAGAGCTAGCCTGGAAAGCTGTTGCTCAGCCTCATCTGCCCATGGCACTGCTCGCACAGAGGCACAGAGACTGGGGCTGCTTGCTTGTCTTGTCCCCTCAAACTTCAAACGTAGCTTAGGTGGTCTGTGCCGGGCGCCTCCGGCAGCCCTGCTCCAAAAATGCGAACGTCTGCAGATAGCTCGCAGGCAGAAAGAGCTAGCCTGGAAAGCTGTTGCTCAGCCTCATCTGCCCATGGCACTGCTCGCACAGAGGCACAGAGACTGGGGCTGCTTGCTTGTCTTGTCCCCTCAAACTTCAAATGTAGCTTAGGTGGTCTGTGCCGGGCGCCTCCGGCAGCCCTGCTCCAAAAATGCGAACGTCTGCAGATAGCTCGCAGGCAGAAAGAGCTAGCCTGGAAAGCTGTTGCTCAGCCTCATCTGCCCATGGCACTGCTCGCACAGAGGCACAGAGACTGGGGCTGCTTGCTTGTCTTGTCCCCTCAAACTTCAAATGTAGCTTAGGTGGTCTGTGCCGGGCGCATCCGGCAGCCCTGCTCCAAAAATGCGAACGTCTGCAGATAGCTCGCAGGCAGAAAGAGCTAGCCTGGAAAGCTGTTGCTCAGCCTCATCTGCCCATGGCACTGCTCGCACAGAGGCACAGAGACTGGGGCTGCTTGCTTGTCTTGTCCCCTCAAACTTCAAACGTAGCTTAGGTGGTCCGTGCCGGGCGCCTCCGGCAGCCCTGCTCCAAAAATGCGAACGTCTGCAGATAGCTCGCAGGCAGAAAGAGCTAGCCTGGAAAGCTGTTGCTCAGCCTCATCTGCCCATGGCACTGCTCGCACAGAGGCACAGAGACTGGGGCTGCTTGCTTGTCTTGTCCCCTCAAACTTCAAATGTAGCTTAGGTGGTCCGTGCCGGGCGCATCCGGCAGCCCTGCTCCGAAAATGCGAACGTCTGCAGATAGCTCGCAGCAGAAAGAGCTAGCCTGGAAAGCTGTTGCTCAGCCTCATCTGCCCATGGCACTGCTCGCACAGAGGCACAGAGACTGGGGCTGCTTGCTTGTCTTGTCCCCTCAAACTTCAAATGTAGCCTAGGTGGTCCGTGCCGGGCGCATCCGGCAGCCCAGCTCCGAAAATGCGAACGTCTGCAGATAGCTCGCAGGCAGAAAGAGCTAGCCTGGAAAGCTGTTGCTCAGCCTCATCTGCCCATGGCACTGCTCGCACAGAGGCACAGAGACTGGGGCTGCTTGCTTGTTTTGCCCCCTCAAACTTCAAATGTAGCTTAGGTGGTGTGTGCCGGGCGCCTCCGCAGCCCTGCTCCACAAATGCGAACGTCTGCAGATAGCTCGCAGGCAGAAAGAGCTAGCCTGGAAAGCTGTTGCTCAGCCTCATCTGCCCATGGCACTGCTCGCACAGAGGCACAGAGACTGGGGCTGCTTGCTTGTCTTGTCCCCTCAAACTTCAAACGTAGCTTAGGTGGTCTGTGCCGGGCGCCTCCGGCAGCCCTGCTCCAAAAATGCGAACGTCTGCAGATAGCTCGCAGGCAGAAAGAGCTAGCCTGGAAAGCTGTTGCTCAGCCTCATCTGCCCATGGCACTGCTCGCACAGAGGCACAGAGACTGGGGCTGCTTGCTTGTCTTGTCCCCTGAAACTTCAAACGTATCTTAGGTGGTGTGTGCCGGGCGCCTCCGGCAGCCCTGCTCCACAAATGCGAACGTCTGCAGATAGCTCGCAGGCAGAAAGAGCTAGCCTGGAAAGCTGTTGCTCAGCCTCATCTGCCCATGGCACTGCTCGCACAGAGGCACAGAGACTGGGGCTGCTTGCTTGTCTTGTCCCCTCAAACTTCAAACGTAGCTTAGGTGGTCCGTGCCGGGCGCCTCCGGCAGCCCTGTTCCAAAAATGCGAACGTCTGCAGATAGCTCGCAGGCAGAAAGAGCTAGCCTGGAAAGCTGTTGCTCAGCCTCATCTGCCCATGGCACTGCTCGCACAGAGGCACAGAGACTGGGGCTGCTTGCTTGTCTTGTCCCCTCAAACTTCAAACGTAGCTTAGGTGGTCTGTGCCGGGCGCCTCCGGAAGCCCTGCTCCGAAAATGCGAACGTCTGCAGATAGCTCGCAGGCAGAAAGAGCTAGCCTGGAAAGCTGTTGCTCAGCCTCATCTGCCCATGGCACTGCTCGCACAGAGGCACAGAGACTGGGGCTGCTTGCTTGTCTTGTCCCCTCAAACTTCAAATGTAGCTTAGGTGGTCCGTGCCGGGCGCATCCGGCAGCCCAGCTCCGAAAATGCGAACGTCTGCAGATAGCTCGCAGGCAGAAAGAGCTAGCCTGGAAAGCTGTTGCTCAGCCTCATCTGCCCATGGCACTGCTCGCACAGAGGCACAGAGACTGGGGCTGCTTGCTTGTTTTGTCCCCTCAAACTTCAAATGTAGCTTAGGTGGTGTGTGCCGGGCGCCTCCGGCAGCCCTGCTCCACAAATGCGAACGTCTGCAGATAGCTCGCAGGCAGAAAGAGCTAGCCTGGAAAGCTGTTGCTCAGCCTCATCTGCCCATGGCACTGCTCGCACAGAGGCACAGAGACTGGGGCTGCTTGCTTGTCTTGTCCCCTCAAACTTCAAACGTAGCTTAGGTGGTCTGTGCCGGGCGCCTCCGTCAGCCCTGCTCCAAAAATGCGAACGTCTGCAGATAGCTCGCAGGCAGAAAGAGCTAGCCTGGAAAGCTGTTGCTCAGCCTCATCTGCCCATGGCACTGCTCGCACAGAGGCACAGAGACTGGGGCTGCTTGCTTGTCTTGTCCCCTCAAACTTCAAACGTAGCTTAGGTGGTCTGTGCCGGGCGCCTCCGGCAGCCCTGCTCCACAAATGCGAACGTCTGCAGATAGCTCGCAGGCAGAAAGAGCTAGCCTGGAAAGCTGTTGCTCAGCCTCATCTGCCCATGGCACTGCTCGCACAGAGGCACAGAGACTGGGGCTGCTTGCTTGTCTTGTCCCCTCAAACTTCAAACGTAGCTTAGGTGGTCCGTGCCGGGCGCCTCCGGCAGCCCTGTTCCAAAAATGCGAACGTCTGCAGATAGCTCGCAGGCAGAAAGAGCTAGCCTGGAAAGCTGTTGCTCAGCCTCATCTGCCCATGGCACTGCTCGCACAGAGGCACAGAGACTGGGGCTGCTTGCTTGTCTTGTCCCCTCAAACTTCAAACGTAGCTTAGGTGGTCTGTGCCGGGCGCCTCCGGAAGCCCTGCTCCAAAAATGCGAACGTCTGCAGATAGCTCGCAGGCAGAAAGAGCTAGCCTGGAAAGCTGTTGCTCAGCCTCATCTGCCCATGGCACTGCTCGCACAGAGGCACAGAGACTGGGGCTGCTTGCTTGTTTTGCCCCCTCAAACTTCAAACGTAGCTTAGGTGGTCCGTGCCGGGCGCCTCCGGCAGCCCAGCTCCGAAAATGCGAACGTCTGCAGATAGCTCGCAGGCAGAAAGAGCTAGCCTGGAAAGCTGTTGCTCAGCCTCATCTGCCCATGGCACTGCTCGCACAGAGGCACAGAGACTGGGACTGCTTGCTTGTCTTGTCCCCTCAAACTTCAAATCTATCTTAGGTGGTCCGTGCCGGGCGCCTCTGGCAGCCCTGCTCCACAAATGCGAACGTCTGCAGATAGCTCGCAGGCAGAAAGAGCTAGCCTGGAAAGCTGTTGCTCAGCCTCATCTGCCCATGGCACTGCTCGCACAGAGGCACAGAGACTGGGGCTGCTTGCTTGTGTTGTCCCCTCAAACTTCAAATGTAGCTTAGGTGGTCCGTGCCGGGCGCCTCCGGCAGCCCTGCTCCAAAAATGCGAACGTCTGCAGATAGCTCGCAGGCAGAAAGAGCTAGCCTGGAAAGCTGTTGCTCAGCCTCATCTGCCCATGGCACTGCTCGCACAGAGGCACAGAGACTGGGGCTGCTTGCTTGTCTTGTCCCCTCAAACTTCAAACGTAGCTTAGGTGGTCTGTGCCGGGCGCCTCCGGCAGCCCTGCTCCAAAAATGCGAACGTCTGCAGATAGCTCGCAGGCAGAAAGAGCTAGCCTGGAAAGCTGTTGCTCAGCCTCATCTGCCCATGGCACTGCTCGCACAGAGGCACAGAGACTGGGGCTGCTTGCTTGTCTTGTCCCCTCAAACTTCAAACGTAGCTTAGGTGGTCCGTGCCGGGCGCCTCCGGCAGCCCTGTTCCAAAAATGCGAACGTCTGCAGATAGCTCGCAGGCAGAAAGAGCTAGCCTGGAAAGCTGTTGCTCAGCCTCATCTGCCCATGGCACTGCTCGCACAGAGGCACAGAGACTGGGGCTGCTTGCTTGTCTTGTCCCCTCAAACTTCAAATGTAGCTTAGGTGGTCCGTGCCGGGCGCCTCCGGCAGCCCTGCTCCGAAAATGCAAACGTCTGCAGATAGCTCGCAGGCAGAAAGAGCTAGCCTGGAAAGCTGTTGCTCAGCCTCATCTGCCAATGGCACTGCTCGCACAGAGGCACAGAGACTGGGGCTGCTTGCTTGTCTTGTCCCCTCAAACTTCAAATGTAGCCTAGGTGGTCCGTGCCGGGCGCATCCGGCAGCCCAGCTCCGAAAATGCGAACGTCTGCAGATAGCTCGCAGGCAGAAAGAGCTAGCCTGGAAAGCTGTTGCTCAGCCTCATCTGCCCATGGCACTGCTCGCACAGAGGCACAGAGACTGGGGCTGCTTGCTTGTCTTGTCCCCTCAAACTTCAAACGTAGCTTAGGTGGTGTGTGCCGGGCGCCTCCGGCAGCCCTGCTCCACAAATGCGAACGTCTGCAGATAGCTCGCAGGCAGAAAGAGCTAGCCTGGAAAGCTGTTGCTCAGCCTCATCTGCCCATGGCACTGCTCGCACAGAGGCACAGAGACTGGGGCTGCTTGCTTGTCTTGTCCCCTCAAACTTCAAACGTAGCTTAGGTGGTCCGTGCCGGGCGCCTCCGGCAGCCCTGTTCCAAAAATGCGAACGTCTGCAGATAGCTCGCAGGCAGAAAGAGCTAGCCTGGAAAGCTGTTGCTCAGCCTCATCTGCCCATGGCACTGCTCGCACAGAGGCACAGAGACTGGGGCTGCTTGCTTGTCTTGTCCCCTCAAACTTCAAACGTAGCTTAGGTGGTCTGTGCCGGGCGCCTCCGGAAGCCCTGCTCCGAAAATGCGAACGTCTGCAGATAGCTCGCAGGCAGAAAGAGCTAGCCTGGAAAGCTGTTGCTCAGCCTCATCTGCCCATGGCACTGCTCGCACAGAGGCACAGAGACTGGGGCTGCTTGCTTGTTTTGCCCCCTCAAACTTCAAATGTAGCCTAGGTGGTCCGTGCCGGGCGCATCCGGCAGCCCAGCTCCGAAAATGCGAACGTCTGCAGATAGCTCGCAGGCAGAAAGAGCTAGCCTGGAAAGCTGTTGCTCAGCCTCATCTGCCCATGGCACTGCTCGCACAGAGGCACAGAGACTGGGGCTGCTTGCTTGTCTTGTCCCCTCAAACTTCAAACGTAGCTTAGGTGGTCTGTGCCGGGCGCCTCCGGCAGCCCTGCTCCGAAAATGCGAACGTCTGCAGATAGCTCGCAGGCAGAAAGAGCTAGCCTGGAAAGCTGTTGCTCAGCCTCATCTGCCCATGGCACTGCTCGCACAGAGGCACAGAGACTGGGGCTGCTTGCTTGTCTTGTCCCCTCAAACTTCAAACGTAGCTTAGGTGGTCCGTGCCGGGCGCCTCCGGCAGCCCTGTTCCAAAAATGCGAACGTCTGCAGATAGCTCGCAGGCAGAAAGAGCTAGCCTGGAAAGCTGTTGCTCAGCCTCATCTGCCCATGGCACTGCTCGCACAGAGGCACAGAGACTGGGGCTGCTTGCTTGTCTTGTCCCCTCAAACTTCAAATCTAGCTTAGGTGGTCCGTGCCGGGCGCCTCCGGCAGCCCTGCTCCACAAATGCGAACGTCTGCAGATAGCTCGCAGGCAGAAAGAGCTAGCCTGGAAAGCTGTTGCTCAGCCTCATCTGCCCATGGCACTGCTCGCACAGACGCACAGAGACTGGGGCTGCTTGCTTGTCTTGTCCCCTCAAACTTCAAATGTAGCTTAGGTGGTCCGTGCCGGGCGCCTCCGGCAGCCCTGCTCCAAAAATGCGAACGTCTGCAGATAGCTCGCAGGCAGAAAGAGCTAGCCTGGAAAGCTGTTGCTCAGCCTCATCTGCCCATGGCACTGCTCGCACAGAGGCACAGAGACTGGGGCTGCTTGCTTGTCTTGCCCCCTCAAACTTCAAATGTAGCTTAGGTGGTGTGTGCCGGGCGCCTCCGGCAGCCCTGCTCCACAAATGCGAACGTCTGCAGATAGCTCGCAGGCAGAAAGAGCTAGCCTGGAAAGCTGTTGCTCAGCCTCATCTGCCCATGGCACTGCTCGCACAGAGGCACAGAGACTGGGGCTGCTTGCTTGTCTTGTCCCCTCAAACTTCAAACGTAGCTTAGGTGGTCTGTGCCGGGCGCCTCCGGCAGCCCTGCTCCAAAAATGCGAACGTCTGCAGATAGCTCGCAGGCAGAAAGAGCTAGCCTGGAAAGCTGTTGCTCAGCCTCATCTGCCCATGGCACTGCTCGCACAGAGGCACAGAGACTGGGGCTGCTTGCTTGTCTTGTCCCCTCAAACTTCAAACGTATCTTAGGTGGTGTGTGCCGGGCGCCTCCGGCAGCCCTGCTCCACAAATGCGAACGTCTGCAGATAGCTCGCAGGCAGAAAGAGCTAGCCTGGAAAGCTGTTGCTCAGCCTCATCTGCCCATGGCACTGCTCGCACAGAGGCACAGAGACTGGGGCTGCTTGCTTGTCTTGTCCCCTCAAACTTCAAATGTAGCCTAGGTGGTCCGTGCCGGGCGCATCCGGCAGCCCAGCTCCGAAAATGCGAACGTCTGCAGATAGCTCGCAGGCAGAAAGAGCTAGCCTGGAAAGCTGTTGCTCAGCCTCATCTGCCCATGGCACTGCTCGCACAGAGGCACAGAGACTGGGGCTGCTTGCTTGTTTTGCCCCCTCAAACTTCAAATGTAGCTTAGGTGGTGTGTGCCGGGCGCCTCCGGCAGCCCTGCTCCACAAATGCGAACGTCTGCAGATAGCTCGCAGGCAGAAAGAGCTAGCCTGGAAAGCTGTTGCTCAGCCTCATCTGCCCATGGCACTGCTCGCACAGAGGCACAGAGACTGGGGCTGCTTGCTTGTCTTGTCCCCTCAAACTTCAAACGTAGCTTAGGTGGTCTGTGCCGGGCGCCTCCGGCAGCCCTGCTCCAAAAATGCGAACGTCTGCAGATAGCTCGCAGGCAGAAAGAGCTAGCCTGGAAAGCTGTTGCTCAGCCTCATCTGCCCATGGCACTGCTCGCACAGAGGCACAGAGACTGGGGCTGCTTGCTTGTCTTGTCCCCTCAAACTTCAAACGTAGCTTAGGTGGTCTGTGCCGGGCGCCTCCGGCAGCCCTGCTCCAAAAATGCGAACGTCTGCAGATAGCTCGCAGGCAGAAAGAGCTAGCCTGGAAAGCTGTTGCTCAGCCTCATCTGCCCATGGCACTGCTCGCACAGAGGCACAGAGACTGGGGCTGCTTGCTTGTTTTGCCCCCTCAAACTTCAAACGTAGCTTAGGTGGTCCGTGCCGGGCGCCTCCGGCAGCCCTGCTCCGAAAATGCGAACGTCTGCAGATAGCTCGCAGGCAGAAAGAGCTAGCCTGGAAAGCTGTTGCTCAGCCTCATCTGCCCATGGCACTGCTCGCACAGAGGCACAGAGACTGGGGCTGCTTGCTTGTCTTGTCCCCTCAAACTTCAAATCTATCTTAGGTGGTCCGTGCCGGGCGCCTCTGGCAGCCCTGCTCCGAAAATGCAAACGTCTGCAGATAGCTCGCAGGCAGAAAGAGCTAGCCTGGAAAGCTGTTGCTCAGCCTCATCTGCCCATGGCACTGCTCGCACAGAGGCACAGAGACTGGGGCTGCTTGCTTGTCTTGTCCCCTCAAACTTCAAACGTAGCTTAGGTGGTCCGTGCCGGGCGCCTCCGGCAGCCCTGCTCCAAAAATGCGAACGTCTGCAGATAGCTCGCAGGCAGAAAGAGCTAGCCTGGAAAGCTGTTGCTCAGCCTCATCTGCCCATGGCACTGCTCGCACAGAGGCACAGAGACTGGGGCTGCTTGCTTGTCTTGTCCCCTCAAACTTCAAATGTAGCTTAGGTGGTCCGTGCCGGGCGCATCCGGCAGCCCTGCTCCGAAAATGCGAACGTCTGCAGATAGCTCGCAGGCAGAAAGAGCTAGCCTGGAAAGCTGTTGCTCAGCCTCATCTGCCCATGGCACTGCTCGCACAGAGGCACAGAGACTGGGGCTGCTTGCTTGTCTTGTCCCCTCAAACTTCAAACGTAGCTTAGGTGGTCCGTGCCGGGCGCCTCCGGCAGCCCTGTTCCAAAAATGCGAACGTCTGCAGATAGCTCGCAGGCAGAAAGAGCTAGCCTGGAAAGCTGTTGCTCAGCCTCATCTGCCCATGGCACTGCTCGCACAGAGGCACAGAGACTGGGGCTGCTTGCTTGTCTTGTCCCCTCAAACTTCAAATGTAGCTTAGGTGGTCCGTGCCGGGCGCCTCCGGCAGCCCTGCTCCACAAATGCGAACGTCTGCAGATAGCTCGCAGGCAGAAAGAGCTAGCCTGGAAAGCTGTTGCTCAGCCTCATCTGCCCATGGCACTGCTCGCACAGAGGCACAGAGACTGGGGCTGCTTGCTTGTCTTGTCCCCTCAAATTTCAAATGTAGCTTAGGTGGTCTGTGCCGGGCGCCTCCGGCAGCCCTGCTCCAAAAATGCGAACGTCTGCAGATAGCTCGCAGGCACAAAGAGCTAGCCTGGAAAGCTGTTGCTCAGCCTCATCTGCCCATGGCACCGCTCGCACAGAGGCACAGAGACTGGGGCTGCTTGCTTGTCTTGTCCCCTCAAACTTCAAACGTAGCTTAGGTGGTCTGTGCCGGGCGCATCCGGCAGCCCTGCTCCGAAAATGCGAACGTCTGCAGATAGCTCGCAGGCAGAAAGAGCTAGCCTGGAAAGCTGTTGCTCAGCCTCATCTGCCCATGGCACTGCTCGCACAGAGGCACAGAGACTGGGGCTGCTTGCTTGTCTTGTCCCCTCAAACTTCAAATGTAGCTTAGGTGGTCCGTGCCGGGCGCCTCCGGCAGCCCTGCTCCGAAAATGCAAACGTCTGCAGATAGCTCGCAGGCAGAAAGAGCTAGCCTGGAAAGCTGTTGCTCAGCCTCATCTGCCCATGGCACTGCTCGCACAGAGGCACAGAGACTGGGGCTGCTTGCTTGTTTTGCCCCCTCAAACTTCAAACGTAGCTTAGGTGGTCTGTGCCGGGCGCCTCCGGCAGCCCTGCTCCAAAAATGCAAACGTTTGCAGATAGCTCGCAGGCAGAAAGAGCTAGCCTGGAAAGCTGTTGCTCAGCCTCATCTGCCCATGGCACTGCTCGCACAGAGGCACAGAGACTGGGGCTGCTTGCTTGTCTTGTCCCCTCAAACTTCAAACGTAGCTTAGGTGGTCTGTGCCGGGCGCCTCCGGCAGCCCTGCTCCGAAAATGCGAACGTCTGCAGATAGCTCGCAGGCAGAAAGAGCTAGCCTGGAAAGCTGTTGCTCAGCCTCATCTGCCCATGGCACTGCTCGCACAGAGGCACAGAGACTGGGGCTGCTTGCTTGTCTTGTCCCCTCAAACTTCAAACGTATCTTAGGTGGTCTGTGCCGGGCGCCTCCGGCAGCCCTGCTCCAAAAATGCGAACGTCTGCAGATAGCTCGCAGGCAGAAAGAGCTAGCCTGGAAAGCTGTTGCTCAGCCTCATCTGCCCATGGCACTGCTCGCACAGAGGCACAGAGACTGGGGCTGCTTGCTTGTCTTGTCCCCTCAAACTTCAAATGTAGCTTAGGTGGTCCGTGCCGGGCGCCTCCGGCAGCCCTGCTCCAAAAATGCGAACGTCTGCAGATAGCTCGCAGGCAGAAAGAGCTAGCCTGGAAAGCTGTTGCTCAGCCTCATCTGCCCATGGCACTGCTCGCACAGAGGCACAGAGACTGGGGCTGCTTGCTTGTCTTGTCCCCTCAAACTTCAAACGTAGCTTAGGTGGTCTGTGCCGGGCCCCTCCGGCAGAGCTGCTCCAAAAATGCGAACGTCTGCAGATAGCTCGCAGGCAGAAAGAGCTAGCCTGGAAAGCTGTTGCTCAGCCTCATCTGCCCATGGCACTGCTCACACAGAGGCACAGAGACTGGGGCTGCTTGCTTGTCTTGTCCCCTCAAACTTCAAATGTAGCTTAGGTGGTCCGTGCCGGGCGCATCCGGCAGCCCTGCTCCGAAAATGCGAACGTCTGCAGATAGCTCGCAGGCAGAAAGAGCTAGCCTGGAAAGCTGTTGCTCAGCCTCATCTGCCCATGGCACTGCTCGCACAGAGGCACAGAGACTGGGGCTGCTTGCTTTTTTTGCCCCCTCAGACTTCAAACGTAGCTTAGGTGGTCTGTGCCGGGCGCCTCCGGCAGCCCTGCTCCAAAAATGCGAACGTTTGCAGATAGCTCGCAGGCAGAAAGAGCTAGCCTGGAAAGCTGTTGCTCAGCCTCATCTTCCCATGGCACTGCTCGCACAGAGGCACAGAGACTGGGGCTGCTTGCTTGTCTTGACCCCTCAAACTTCAAACGTAGCTTAGGTGGTCTGTGCCGGGCGCCTCCGGCAGCCCTGCTCCGAAAATGCGAACGTCTGCAGATAGCTCGCAGGCAGAAAGAGCTAGCCTGGAAAGCTGTTGCTCAGCCTCATCTGCCCATGGCACTGCTCGCACAGAGGCACAGAGACTGGGGCTGCTTGCTTGTCTTGTCCCCTCAAACTTCAAATGTAGCTTAGGTGGTCCGTGCCGGGCGCCTCCGGAAGCCCTGCTCCAAAAATGCGAACGTCTGCAGATAGCTCGCAGGCAGAAAGAGCTAGCCTGGAAAGCTGTTGCTCAGCCTCATCTGCCCATGGCACTGCTCGCACAGAGGCACAGAGACTGGGGCTGCTTGCTTGTCTTGTCCCCTCAAACTTCAAACGTAGCTTAGGTGGTCTGTGCCGGGCGCCTCCGGCAGCCCTGCTCCGAAAATGCGAACGTCTGCAGATAGCTCGCAGGCAGAAAGAGCTAGCCTGGAAAGCTGTTGCTCAGCCTCATCTGCCCATGGCACTGCTCGCACAGAGGCACAGAGACTGGGGCTGCTTGCTTGTCTTGTCCCCTCAAACTTCAAACGTAGCTTAGGTGGTCTGTGCCGGGCGCCTCCGGCAGCCCTGCTCCGAAAATGCGAACGTCTGCAGATAGCTCGCAGGCAGAAAGAGCTAGCCTGGAAAGCTGTTGCTCAGCCTCATCTGCCCATGGCACTGCTCGCACAGAGGCACAGAGACTGGGGCTGCTTGCTTGTCTTGTCCCATCAAATTTCAAATGCAGCTTAGGTGGTCTGTGCCGGGCGCCTCCGGCAGCCCTGCTCCAAAAATGCGAACGTCTGCAGATAGCTCGCAGGCAGAAAGAGCTAGCCTGGAAAGCTGTTGCTCAGCCTCATCTGCCCATGGCACTGCTCGCACAGAGGCACAGAGACTGGGGCTGCTTGCTTGTCTTGTCCCCTCAAACTTCAAACGTAGCTTAGGTGGTCTGTGCCGAGCGCCTCCGGCAGCCCTGCTCCGAAAATGCGAACGTCTGCAGATAGCTCGCAGGCAGAAAGAGCTAGCCTGGAAAGCTGTTGCTCAGCCTCATCTGCCCATGGCACTGCTCGCACAGAGGCACAGAGACTGGGGCTGCTTGCTTGTCTTGTCCCCTCAAACTTCAAACGTAGCTTAGGTGGTCCGTGCCAGGCGCCTCCGGCAGCCTTGCTCCGAAAAACCAAACGTCTGCAGATAGCTCGCAGGCAGAAAGAGCTAGCCTGGAAAGCTGTTGCTCAGCCTCATCTGCCCATGGCACTGCTCGCACAGAGGCACAAAGACTGGGGCTGCTTGCTTGTCTTGTCCCCTCAAACTTCAAACATAGCTTAGGTGGTCTGTGCCGGGCGCCTCCGGCAGCCCTGCTCCGAAAATGCAAACGTCTGCAGATAGCTCGCAGGCAGAAAGAGCTAGCCTGGAAAGCTGTTGCTCAGCCTCATCTGCCCATGGCACTGCTCGCACAGAGGCACAGAGACTGGGGCTGCTTGCTTGTCTTGTCCCCTCAAACTTCAAATGTAGCTTAGGTGGTCCGTGCCGGGCGCATCCGGCAGCCCTGCTCCGAAAATGCGAACGTCTGCAGATAGCTCGCAGGCAGAAAGAGCTAGCCTGGAAAGCTGTTGCTCAGCCTCATCTGCCCATGGCACTGCTCGCACAGAGGCACAGAGACTGGGGCTGCTTGCTTGTCTTGTCCCCTCAAACTTCAAATGTAGCTTAGGTGGTCCGTGCCGGGCGCCTCCGGCAGCCCTGCTCCAAAAATGCGAACGTCTGCAGATAGCTCGCAGGCAGAAAGAGCTAGCCTGGAAAGCTGTTGCTCAGCCTCATCTGCCCATGGCACTGCTCGCACAGAGGCACAGAGACTGGGGCTGCTTGCTTGTTTTGCCCCCTCAAACTTCAAACGTAGCTTAGGTGGTCTGTGCCGGGCGCCTCCGGCAGCCCTGCTCCAAAAATGCGAACGTTTGCAGATAGCTCGCAGGCAGAAAGAGCTAGCCTGGAAAGCTGTTGCTCAGCCTCATCTGCCCATGGCACTGCTCGCACAGAGGCACAGAGACTGGGGCTGCTTGCTTGTCTTGTCCCCTCAAACTTCAAATGTAGCTTAGGTGGTCTGTGCCGGGCGCCTCCGGCAGCCCTGCTCCAAAAATGCGAACGTCTGCAGATAGCTCGCAGGCAGAAAGAGCTAGCCTGGAAAGCTGTTGCTCAGCCTCATCTGCCCATGGCACTGCTCGCACAGAGGCACAGAGACTGGGGCTGCTTGCTTGTCTTGTCCCCTCAAACTTCAAACGTAGCTTAGGTGGTCCGTGCCGGGCGCCTCCGGCAGCCCTGTTCCAAAAATGCGAACGTCTGCAGATAGCTCGCAGGCAGAAAGAGCTAGCCTGGAAAGCTGTTGCTCAGCCTCATCTGCCCATGGCACTGCTCGCACAGAGGCACAGAGACTGGGGCTGCTTGCTTGTCTTGTCCCCTCAAACTTCAAACGTAGCTTAGGTGGTCTGTGACGGGCACCTCCGGCAGCCCAGCTCCGAAAATGCGAACGTCTGCAGATAGCTCGCAGGCAGAAAGAGCTAGCCTGGAAAGCTGTTGCTCAGCCTCATCTGCCCATGGCACTGCTCGCACAGAGGCACAGAGACTGGGGCTGCTTGCTTGTCTTGTCCCCTCAAATTTCAAATGTAGCTTAGGTGGTCTGTGCCGGGCGCCTCCGGCAGCCCTGCTCCAAAAATGCGAACGTCTGCAGATAGCTCGCAGGCAGAAAGAGCTAGCCTGGAAAGCTGTTGCTCAGCCTCATCTGCCCATGGCACCGCTCGCACAGAGGCACAGAGACTGGGGCTGCTTGCTTGTCTTGTCCCCTCAAACTTCAAACGTAGCTTAGGTGGTCTGTGCCGGGCGCATCCGGCAGCCCTGCTCCGAAAATGCGAACGTCTGCAGATAGCTCGCAGGCAGAAAGAGCTAGCCTGGAAAGCTGTTGCTCAGCCTCATCTGCCCATGGCACTGCTCGCACAGAGGCACAGAGACTGGGGCTGCTTGCTTGTCTTGTCCCCTCAAACTTCAAATGTAGCTTAGGTGGTCCGTGCCGGGCGCCTCCGGCAGCCCTGCTCCGAAAATGCAAACGTCTGCAGATAGCTCGCAGGCAGAAAGAGCTAGCCTGGAAAGCTGTTGCTCAGCCTCATCTGCCCATGGCACTGCTCGCACAGAGGCACAGAGACTGGGGCTGCTTGCTTGTCTTGTCCCCTCAAACTTCAAACGTAGCTTAGGTGGTCTGTGCCGGGCGCCTCCGGCAGCCCTGCTCCGAAAATGCAAACGTCTGCAGATAGCTCGCAGGCAGAAAGAGCTAGCCTGGAAAGCTGTTGCTCAGCCTCATCTGCCCATGGCACTGCTCGCACAGAGGCACAGAGACTGGGGCTGCTTGCTTGTCTTGTCCCCTCAAACTTCAAATGTAGCTTAGGTGGTCCGTGCCGGGCGCATCCGGCAGCCCTGCTCCGAAAATGCGAACGTCTGCAGATAGCTCGCAGGCAGAAAGAGCTAGCCTGGAAAGCTGTTGCTCAGCCTCATCTGCCCATGGCACTGCTCGCACAGAGGCACAGAGACTGGGGCTGCTTGCTTGTCTTGCCCCCTCAAACTTCAAACGTAGCTTAGGTGGTCTGTGCCGGGCGCCTCCGGCAGCCCTGCTCCAAAAATGCGAACGTCTGCAGATAGCTCGCAGGCAGAAAGAGCTAGCCTGGAAAGCTGTTGCTCAGCCTCATCTGCCCATGGCACTGCTCGCACAGAGGCACAGAGACTGGGGCTGCTTGCTTGTCTTGTCCCCTCAAACTTCAAACGTATCTTAGGTGGTCTGTGCCGGGCGCCTCCGGCAGCCCTGCTCCAAAAATGCGAACGTCTGCAGATAGCTCGCAGGCAGAAAGAGCTAGCCTGGAAAGCTGTTGCTCAGCCTCATCTGCCCATGGCACTGCTCGCACAGAGGCACAGAGACTGGGGCTGCTTGCTTGTCTTGTCCCCTCAAACTTCAAATGTAGCTTAGGTGGTCCGTGCCGGGCGCCTCCGGCAGCCCTGCTCCAAAAATGCGAACGTCTGCAGATAGCTCGCAGGCAGAAAGAGCTAGCCTGGAAAGCTGTTGCTCAGCCTCATCTGCCCATGGCACTGCTCGCACAGAGGCACAGAGACTGGGGCTGCTTGCTTGTCTTGTCCCCTCAAACTTCAAACGTAGCTTAGGTGGTCTGTGCCGGGCGCCTCCGGCAGCCCTGCTCCAAAAATGCAAACGTCTGCAGATAGCTCGCAGGCAGAAAGAGCTAGCCTGGAAAGCTGTTGCTCAGCCTCATCTGCCCATGGCACTGCTCGCACAGAGGCACAGAGACTGGGGCTGCTTGCTTGTCTTGTCCCCTCAAACTTCAAACGTAGCTTAGGTGGTCTGTGCCGGGCGCCTCCGGCAGCCCTGCTCCGAAAATGCGAACGTCTGCAGATAGCTCGCAGGCAGAAAGAGCTAGCCTGGAAAGCTGTTGCTCAGCCTCATCTGCCCATGGCACTGCTCGCACAGAGGCACAGAGACTGGGGCTGCTTGCTTGTTTTGCCCCCTCAAACTTCAAACGTAGCTTAGGTGGTCCGTGCCAGGCGACTCCGGCAGCCCTGCTCCAAAAATGCGAACGTCTGCAGATAGCTCGCAGGCAGAAAGAGCTAGCCTGGAAAGCTGTTGCTCAGCCTCATCTGCCCATGGCACTGCTCGCACAGAGGCACAGAGACTGGGGCTGCTTGCTTGTCTTTTCCCCTCAAACTTCAAACGTATCTTAGGTGGTCCATGCCGGGCGCCTTCGGCAGCCCTGCTCCGAAAATCCAAACGTCTGCAGATAGCTCGCAGGCAGAAAGAGCTAGCCTGGAAAGCTGTTGCTCAGCCTCATCTGCCCATGGCACTGCTCGCACAGAGGCACAGAGACTGGGGCTGCTTGCTTGTCTTGTCCCCTCAAACTTCAAATGTAGCTTAGGTGGTCCGTGCCGGGCGCCTCCGGCAGCCCTGCTCCAAAAATGCGAACGTCTGCAGATAGCTCGCAGGCAGAAAGAGCTAGCCTGGAAAGCTGTTGCCCAGCCTCATCTGCCCATGGCACTGCTCGCACAGAGGCACAGAGACTGGGGCTGCTTGCTTGTCTTGTCCCCTCAAACTTCCAACGTAGCTTAGGTGGTCTGTGCCGGGCGCCTCTGGCAGCCCTGCTCCGAAAATGCGAACGTCTGCAGATAGCTCGCAGGCAGAAAGAGCTAGCCTGGAAAGCTGTTGCTCAGCCTCATCTGCCCATGGCACTGCTCGCACAGAGGCACAGAGACTGGGGCTGCTTGCTTGTCTTGTCCCCTCAAACTTCAAACGTAGCTTAGGTGGTCTGTGCCGGGCCCCTCCGGCAGAGCTGCTCCAAAAATGCGAACGTCTGCAGATAGCTCGCAGGCAGAAAGAGCTAGCCTGGAAAGCTGTTGCTCAGCCTCATCTGCCCATGGCACTGCTCACACAGAGGCACAGAGACTGGGGCTGCTTGCTTGTCTTGTCCCCTCAAACTTCAAATGTAGCTTAGGTGGTCCGTGCCGGGCGCATCCGGCAGCCCTGCTCCGAAAATGCGAACGTCTGCAGATAGCTCGCAGGCAGAAAGAGCTAGCCTGGAAAGCTGTTGCTCAGCCTCATCTGCCCATGGCACTGCTCGCACAGAGGCACAGAGACTGGGGCTGCTTGCTTTTTTTGCCCCCTCAGACTTCAAACGTAGCTTAGGTGGTCTGTGCCGGGCGCCTCCGGCAGCCCTGCTCCAAAAATGCGAACGTTTGCAGATAGCTCGCAGGCAGAAAGAGCTAGCCTGGAAAGCTGTTGCTCAGCCTCATCTTCCCATGGCACTGCTCGCACAGAGGCACAGAGACTGGGGCTGCTTGCTTGTCTTGACCCCTCAAACTTCAAACGTAGCTTAGGTGGTCTGTGCCGGGCGCCTCCGGCAGCCCTGCTCCAAAAATGCGAACGTCTGCAGATAGCTCGCAGGCAGAAAGAGCTAGCCTGGAAAGCTGTTGCTCAGCCTCATCTGCCCATGGCACTGCTCGCACAGAGGCACAGAGACTGGGGCTGCTTGCTTGTTTTGCCCCCTCAAACTTCAAACGTAGCTTAGGTGGTCTGTGCCGGGCGCCTCCGGCAGCCCTGCTCCAAAAATGCGAACGTTTGCAGATAGCTCGCAGGCAGAAAGAGCTAGCCTGGAAAGCTGTTGCTCAGCCTCATCTGCCCATGGCACTGCTCGCACAGAGGCACAGAGACTGGGGCTGCTTGCTTGTCTTGTCCCCTCAAACTTCAAACGTAGCTTAGGTGGTCTGTGCCGGGCGCCTCCGGCAGCCCTGCTCCGAAAATGCGAACGTCTGCAGATAGCTCGCAGGCAGAAAGAGCTAGCCTGGAAAGCTGTTGCTCAGCCTCATCTGCCCATGGCACTGCTCGCACAGAGGCACAGAGACTGGGGCTGCTTGCTTGTCTTGTCCCATCAAATTTCAAATGCAGCTTAGGTGGTCTGTGCCGGGCGCCTCCGGCAGCCCTGCTCCAAAAATGCGAACGTCTGCAGATAGCTCGCAGGCAGAAAGAGCTAGCCTGGAAAGCTGTTGCTCAGCCTCATCTGCCCATGGCACTGCTCGCACAGAGGCACAGAGACTGGGGCTGCTTGCTTGTCTTGTCCCCTCAAACTTCAAACGTAGCTTAGGTGGTCTGTGCCGAGCGCCTCCGGCAGCCCTGCTCCGAAAATGCGAACGTCTGCAGATAGCTCGCAGGCAGAAAGAGCTAGCCTGGAAAGCTGTTGCTCAGCCTCATCTGCCCATGGCACTGCTCGCACAGAGGCACAGAGACTGGGGCTGCTTGCTTGTCTTGTCCCCTCAAACTTCAAACGTAGCTTAGGTGGTCCGTGCCAGGCGCCTCCGGCAGCCTTGCTCCGAAAAACCAAACGTCTGCAGATAGCTCGCAGGCAGAAAGAGCTAGCCTGGAAAGCTGTTGCTCAGCCTCATCTGCCCATGGCACTGCTCGCACAGAGGCACAAAGACTGGGGCTGCTTGCTTGTCTTGTCCCCTCAAACTTCAAACATAGCTTAGGTGGTCTGTACCGGGCGCCTCCGGCAGCCCTGCTCCGAAAATGCAAACATCTGCAGATAGCTCGCAGGCAGAAAGAGCTAGCCTGGAAAGCTGTTGCTCAGCCTCATCTGCCCATGGCACTGCTCGCACAGAGGCACAGAGACTGGGGCTGCTTGCTTGTCTTGTCCCCTCAAACTTCAAATGTAGCTTAGGTGGTCCGTGCCGGGCGCATCCGGCAGCCCTGCTCCGAAAATGCGAACGTCTGCAGATAGCTCGCAGGCAGAAAGAGCTAGCCTGGAAAGCTGTTGCTCAGCCTCATCTGCCCATGGCACTGCTCGCACAGAGGCACAGAGACTGGGGCTGCTTGCTTGTCTTGTCCCCTCAAACTTCAAATGTAGCTTAGGTGGTCCGTGCCGGGCGCCTCCGGCAGCCCTGCTCCAAAAATGCGAACGTCTGCAGATAGCTCGCAGGCAGAAAGAGCTAGCCTGGAAAGCTGTTGCTCAGCCTCATCTGCCCATGGCACTGCTCGCACAGAGGCACAGAGACTGGGGCTGCTTGCTTGTCTTGTCCCCTCAAACTTCAAACGTAGCTTAGGTGGTCTGTGCCGGGCACCTCCGGCAGCCCTGCTCCGAAAATGCGAACGTCTGCAGATAGCTCGCAGGCAGAAAGAGCTAGCCTGGAAAGCTGTTGCTCAGCCTCATCTGCCCATGGCACTGCTCGCACAGAGGCACAGAGACTGGGGCTGCTTGCTTGTCTTGTCCCCTCAAACTTCAAACGTAGCTTAGGTGGTCCGTGCCAGGCGCCTCCGGCAGCCTTGCTCCGAAAAACCAAACGTCTGCAGATAGCTCGCAGGCAGAAAGAGCTAGCCTGGAAAGCTGTTGCTCAGCCTCATCTGCCCATGGCACTGCTCGCACAGAGGCACAAAGACTGGGGCTGCTTGCTTGTCTTGTCCCCTCAAACTTCAAACATAGCTTAGGTGGTCTGTGCCGGGCGCCTCCGGCAGCCCTGCTCCGAAAATGCAAACGTCTGCAGATAGCTCGCAGGCAGAAAGAGCTAGCCTGGAAAGCTGTTGCTCAGCCTCATCTGCCCATGGCACTGCTCGCACAGAGGCACAGAGACTGGGGCTGCTTGCTTGTCTTGTCCCCTCAAACTTCAAATGTAGCTTAGGTGGTCCGTGCCGGGCGCATCCGGCAGCCCTGCTCCGAAAATGCGAACGTCTGCAGATAGCTCGCAGGCAGAAAGAGCTAGCCTGGAAAGCTGTTGCTCAGCCTCATCTGCCCATGGCACTGCTCGCACAGAGGCACAGAGACTGGGGCTGCTTGCTTGTCTTGTCCCCTCAAACTTCAAATGTAGCTTAGGTGGTCCGTGCCGGGCGCCTCCGGCAGCCCTGCTCCAAAAATGCGAACGTCTGCAGATAGCTCGCAGGCAGAAAGAGCTAGCCTGGAAAGCTGTTGCTCAGCCTCATCTGCCCATGGCACTGCTCGCACAGAGGCACAGAGACTGGGGCTGCTTGCTTGTTTTGCCCCCTCAAACTTCAAACGTAGCTTAGGTGGTCTGTGCCGGGCGCCTCCGGCAGCCCTGCTCCAAAAATGCGAACGTTTGCAGATAGCTCGCAGGCAGAAAGAGCTAGCCTGGAAAGCTGTTGCTCAGCCTCATCTGCCCATGGCACTGCTCGCACAGAGGCACAGAGACTGGGGCTGCTTGCTTGTCTTGTCCCCTCAAACTTCAAATGTACCTTAGGTGGTCTGTGCCGGGCGCCTCCGGCAGCCCTGCTCCAAAAATGCGAACGTCTGCAGATAGCTCGCAGGCAGAAAGAGCTAGCCTGGAAAGCTGTTGCTCAGCCTCATCTGCCCATGGCACTGCTCGCACAGAGGCACAGAGACTGGGGCTGCTTGCTTGTCTTGTCCCCTCAAACTTCAAACGTAGCTTAGGTGGTCCGTGCCGGGCGCCTCCGGCAGCCCTGTTCCAAAAATGCGAACGTCTGCAGATAGCTCGCAGGCAGAAAGAGCTAGCCTGGAAAGCTGTTGCTCAGCCTCATCTGCCCATGGCACTGCTCGCACAGAGGCACAGAGACTGGGGCTGCTTGCTTGTCTTGTCCCCTCAAACTTCAAACGTAGCTTAGGTGGTCTGTGCCGGGCACCTCCGGCAGCCCTGCTCCGAAAATGCGAACGTCTGCAGATAGCTCGCAGGCAGAAAGAGCTAGCCTGGAAAGCTGTTGCTCAGCCTCATCTGCCCATGGCACTGCTCGCACAGAGGCACAGAGACTGGGGCTGCTTGCTTGTCTTGTCCCCTCAAATTTCAAATGTAGCTTAGGTGGTCTGTGCCGGGCGCCTCCGGCAGCCCTGCTCCAAAAATGCGAACGTCTGCAGATAGCTCGCAGGCAGAAAGAGCTAGCCTGGAAAGCTGTTGCTCAGCCTCATCTGCCCATGGCACCGCTCGCACAGAGGCACAGAGACTGGGGCTGCTTGCTTGTCTTGTCCCCTCAAACTTCAAACGTATCTTAGGTGGTCTGTGCCGGGCGCCTCCGGCAGCCCTGCTCCAAAAATGCGAACGTCTGCAGATAGCTCGCAGGCAGAAAGAGCTAGCCTGGAAAGCTGTTGCTCAGCCTCATCTGCCCATGGCACTGCTCGCACAGAGGCACAGAGACTGGGGCTGCTTGCTTGTCTTGTCCCCTCAAACTTCAAATGTAGCTTAGGTGGTCCGTGCCGGGCGCCTCCGGCAGCCCTGCTCCAAAAATGCGAACGTCTGCAGATAGCTCGCAGGCAGAAAGAGCTAGCCTGGAAAGCTGTTGCTCAGCCTCATCTGCCCATGGCACTGCTCGCACAGAGGCACAGAGACTGGGGCTGCTTGCTTGTCTTGTCCCCTCAAACTTCAAACGTAGCTTAGGTGGTCTGTGCCGGGCGCCTCCGGCAGCCCTGCTCCAAAAATGCAAACGTCTGCAGATAGCTCGCAGGCAGAAAGAGCTAGCCTGGAAAGCTGTTGCTCAGCCTCATCTGCCCATGGCACTGCTCGCACAGAGGCACAGAGACTGGGGCTGCTTGCTTGTTTTGCCCCCTCAAACTTCAAACGTAGCTTAGGTGGTCTGTGCCGGGCGCCTCCGGCAGCCCTGCTCCAAAAATGCGAACGTTTGCAGATAGCTCGCAGGCAGAAAGAGCTAGCCTGGAAAGCTGTTGCTCAGCCTCATCTGCCCATGGCACTGCTCGCACAGAGGCACAGAGACTGGGGCTGCTTGCTTGTCTTGTCCCCTCAAACTTCAAACGTAGCTTAGGTGGTCTGTGCCGGGCGCCTCCGGCAGCCCTGCTCCGAAAATGCGAACGTCTGCAGATAGCTCGCAGGCAGAAAGAGCTAGCCTGGAAAGCTGTTGCTCAGCCTCATCTGCCCATGGCACTGCTCGCACAGAGGCACAGAGACTGGGGCTGCTTGCTTGTCTTGTCCCATCAAATTTCAAATGCAGCTTAGGTGGTCTGTGCCGGGCGCCTCCGGCAGCCCTGCTCCAAAAATGCGAACGTCTGCAGATAGCTCGCAGGCAGAAAGAGCTAGCCTGGAAAGCTGTTGCTCAGCCTCATCTGCCCATGGCACTGCTCGCACAGAGGCACAGAGACTGGGGCTGCTTGCTTGTCTTGTCCCCTCAAACTTCAAACGTAGCTTAGGTGGTCTGTGCCGAGCGCCTCCGGCAGCCCTGCTCCGAAAATGCGAACGTCTGCAGATAGCTCGCAGGCAGAAAGAGCTAGCCTGGAAAGCTGTTGCTCAGCCTCATCTGCCCATGGCACTGCTCGCACAGAGGCACAGAGACTGGGGCTGCTTGCTTGTCTTGTCCCCTCAAACTTCAAACGTAGCTTAGGTGGTCCGTGCCAGGCGCCTCCGGCAGCCTTGCTCCGAAAAACCAAACGTCTGCAGATAGCTCGCAGGCAGAAAGAGCTAGCCTGGAAAGCTGTTGCTCAGCCTCATCTGCCCATGGCACTGCTCGCACAGAGGCACAAAGACTGGGGCTGCTTGCTTGTCTTGTCCCCTCAAACTTCAAACATAGCTTAGGTGGTCTGTGCCGGGCGCCTCCGGCAGCCCTGCTCCGAAAATGCAAACATCTGCAGATAGCTCGCAGGCAGAAAGAGCTAGCCTGGAAAGCTGTTGCTCAGCCTCATCTGCCCATGGCACTGCTCGCACAGAGGCACAGAGACTGGGGCTGCTTGCTTGTCTTGTCCCCTCAAACTTCAAATGTAGCTTAGGTGGTCCGTGCCGGGCGCATCCGGCAGCCCTGCTCCGAAAATGCGAACGTCTGCAGATAGCTCGCAGGCAGAAAGAGCTAGCCTGGAAAGCTGTTGCTCAGCCTCATCTGCCCATGGCACTGCTCGCACAGAGGCACAGAGACTGGGGCTGCTTGCTTGTCTTGTCCCCTCAAACTTCAAATGTAGCTTAGGTGGTCCGTGCCGGGCGCCTCCGGCAGCCCTGCTCCAAAAATGCGAACGTCTGCAGATAGCTCGCAGGCAGAAAGAGCTAGCCTGGAAAGCTGTTGCTCAGCCTCATCTGCCCATGGCACTGCTCGCACAGAGGCACAGAGACTGGGGCTGCTTGCTTGTCTTGTCCCCTCAAACTTCAAACGTAGCTTAGGTGGTCTGTGCCGGGCACCTCCGGCAGCCCTGCTCCGAAAATGCGAACGTCTGCAGATAGCTCGCAGGCAGAAAGAGCTAGCCTGGAAAGCTGTTGCTCAGCCTCATCTGCCCATGGCACTGCTCGCACAGAGGCACAGAGACTGGGGCTGCTTGCTTGTCTTGTCCCCTCAAACTTCAAACGTAGCTTAGGTGGTCCGTGCCAGGCGCCTCCGGCAGCCTTGCTCCGAAAAACCAAACGTCTGCAGATAGCTCGCAGGCAGAAAGAGCTAGCCTGGAAAGCTGTTGCTCAGCCTCATCTGCCCATGGCACTGCTCGCACAGAGGCACAAAGACTGGGGCTGCTTGCTTGTCTTGTCCCCTCAAACTTCAAACATAGCTTAGGTGGTCTGTGCCGGGCGCCTCCGGCAGCCCTGCTCCGAAAATGCAAACGTCTGCAGATAGCTCGCAGGCAGAAAGAGCTAGCCTGGAAAGCTGTTGCTCAGCCTCATCTGCCCATGGCACTGCTCGCACAGAGGCACAGAGACTGGGGCTGCTTGCTTGTCTTGTCCCCTCAAACTTCAAATGTAGCTTAGGTGGTCCGTGCCGGGCGCATCCGGCAGCCCTGCTCCGAAAATGCGAACGTCTGCAGATAGCTCGCAGGCAGAAAGAGCTAGCCTGGAAAGCTGTTGCTCAGCCTCATCTGCCCATGGCACTGCTCGCACAGAGGCACAGAGACTGGGGCTGCTTGCTTGTCTTGTCCCCTCAAACTTCAAATGTAGCTTAGGTGGTCCGTGCCGGGCGCCTCCGGCAGCCCTGCTCCAAAAATGCGAACGTCTGCAGATAGCTCGCAGGCAGAAAGAGCTAGCCTGGAAAGCTGTTGCTCAGCCTCATCTGCCCATGGCACTGCTCGCACAGAGGCACAGAGACTGGGGCTGCTTGCTTGTTTTGCCCCCTCAAACTTCAAACGTAGCTTAGGTGGTCTGTGCCGGGCGCCTCCGGCAGCCCTGCTCCAAAAATGCGAACGTTTGCAGATAGCTCGCAGGCAGAAAGAGCTAGCCTGGAAAGCTGTTGCTCAGCCTCATCTGCCCATGGCACTGCTCGCACAGAGGCACAGAGACTGGGGCTGCTTGCTTGTCTTGTCCCCTCAAACTTCAAATGTAGCTTAGGTGGTCTGTGCCGGGCGCCTCCGGCAGCCCTGCTCCAAAAATGCGAACGTCTGCAGATAGCTCGCAGGCAGAAAGAGCTAGCCTGGAAAGCTGTTGCTCAGCCTCATCTGCCCATGGCACTGCTCGCACAGAGGCACAGAGACTGGGGCTGCTTGCTTGTCTTGTCCCCTCAAACTTCAAACGTAGCTTAGGTGGTCCGTGCCGGGCGCCTCCGGCAGCCCTGTTCCAAAAATGCGAACGTCTGCAGATAGCTCGCAGGCAGAAAGAGCTAGCCTGGAAAGCTGTTGCTCAGCCTCATCTGCCCATGGCACTGCTCGCACAGAGGCACAGAGACTGGGGCTGCTTGCTTGTCTTGTCCCCTCAAACTTCAAACGTAGCTTAGGTGGTCTGTGCCGGGCACCTCCGGCAGCCCTGCTCCGAAAATGCGAACGTCTGCAGATAGCTCGCAGGCAGAAAGAGCTAGCCTGGAAAGCTGTTGCTCAGCCTCATCTGCCCATGGCACTGCTCGCACAGAGGCACAGAGACTGGGGCTGCTTGCTTGTCTTGTCCCCTCAAATTTCAAATGTAGCTTAGGTGGTCTGTGCCGGGCGCCTCCGGCAGCCCTGCTCCAAAAATGCGAACGTCTGCAGATAGCTCGCAGGCAGAAAGAGCTAGCCTGGAAAGCTGTTGCTCAGCCTCATCTGCCCATGGCACCGCTCGCACAGAGGCACAGAGACTGGGGCTGCTTGCTTGTCTTGTCCCCTCAAACTTCAAACGTATCTTAGGTGGTCTGTGCCGGGCGCCTCCGGCAGCCCTGCTCCAAAAATGCGAACGTCTGCAGATAGCTCGCAGGCAGAAAGAGCTAGCCTGGAAAGCTGTTGCTCAGCCTCATCTGCCCATGGCACTGCTCGCACAGAGGCACAGAGACTGGGGCTGCTTGCTTGTCTTGTCCCCTCAAACTTCAAATGTAGCTTAGGTGGTCCGTGCCGGGCGCCTCCGGCAGCCCTGCTCCAAAAATGCGAACGTCTGCAGATAGCTCGCAGGCAGAAAGAGCTAGCCTGGAAAGCTGTTGCTCAGCCTCATCTGCCCATGGCACTGCTCGCACAGAGGCACAGAGACTGGGGCTGCTTGCTTGTCTTGTCCCCTCAAACTTCAAACGTAGCTTAGGTGGTCTGTGCCGGGCGCCTCCGGCAGCCCTGCTCCAAAAATGCAAACGTCTGCAGATAGCTCGCAGGCAGAAAGAGCTAGCCTGGAAAGCTGTTGCTCAGCCTCATCTGCCCATGGCACTGCTCGCACAGAGGCACAGAGACTGGGGCTGCTTGCTTGTCTTGTCCCCTCAAACTTCAAACGTAGCTTAGGTGGTCTGTGCCGGGCGCCTCCGGCAGCCCTGCTCCGAAAATGCGAACGTCTGCAGATAGCTCGCAGGCAGAAAGAGCTAGCCTGGAAAGCTGTTGCTCAGCCTCATCTGCCCATGGCACTGCTCGCACAGAGGCACAGAGACTGGGGCTGCTTGCTTGTTTTGCCCCCTCAAACTTCAAACGTAGCTTAGGTGGTCCGTGCCAGGCGACTCCGGCAGCCCTGCTCCGAAAATGCGAACGTCTGCAGATAGCTCGCAGGCAGAAAGAGCTAGCCTGGAAAGCTGTTGCTCAGCCTCATCTGCCCATGGCACTGCTCGCACAGAGGCACAGAGACTGGGGCTGCTTGCTTGTCTTTTCCCCTCAAACTTCAAACGTATCTTAGGTGGTCCATGCCGGGCGCCTTCGGCAGCCCTGCTCCGAAAATCCAAACGTCTGCAGATAGCTCGCAGGCAGAAAGAGCTAGCCTGGAAAGCTGTTGCTCAGCCTCATCTGCCCATGGCACTGCTCGCACAGAGGCACAGAGACTGGGGCTGCTTGCTTGTCTTGTCCCCTCAAACTTCAAATGTAGCTTAGGTGGTCCGTGCCGGGCGCCTCCGGCAGCCCTGCTCTGAAAATGCGAACGTCTGCAGATAGCTCGCAGGCAGAAAGAGCTAGCCTGGAAAGCTGTTGCTCAGCCTCATCTGCCCATGGCACTGCTCGCACAGAGGCACAGAGACTGGGGCTGCTTGCTTGTCTTGTCCCCTCAAACTTCAAATGTAGCTTAGGTGGTCCGTGCCGGGCGCATCCGGCAGCCCTGCTCCGAAAATGCGAACGTCTGCAGATAGCTCGCAGGCAGAAAGAGCTAGCCTGGAAAGCTGTTGCTCAGCCTCATCTGCCCATGGCACTGCTCGCACAGAGGCACAGAGACTGGGGCTGCTTGCTTGTCTTGTCCCCTCAAACTTCAAATGTAGCTTAGGTGGTCCGTGCCGGGCGCCTCCGGCAGCCCTGCTCCAAAAATGCGAACGTCTGCAGATAGCTCGCAGGCAGAAAGAGCTAGCCTGGAAAGCTGTTGCTCAGCCTCATCTGCCCATGGCACTGCTCGCACAGAGGCACAGAGACTGGGGCTGCTTGCTTGTCTTGTCCCCTCAAACTTCAAACGTAGCTTAGGTGGTCTGTGCCGGGCACCTCCGGCAGCCCTGCTCCGAAAATGCGAACGTCTGCAGATAGCTCGCAGGCAGAAAGAGCTAGCCTGGAAAGCTGTTGCTCAGCCTCATCTGCCCATGGCACTGCTCGCACAGAGGCACAGAGACTGGGGCTGCTTGCTTGTCTTGTCCCCTCAAACTTCAAACGTAGCTTAGGTGGTCCGTGCCAGGCGCCTCCGGCAGCCTTGCTCCGAAAAACCAAACGTCTGCAGATAGCTCGCAGGCAGAAAGAGCTAGCCTGGAAAGCTGTTGCTCAGCCTCATCTGCCCATGGCACTGCTCGCACAGAGGCACAAAGACTGGGGCTGCTTGCTTGTCTTGTCCCCTCAAACTTCAAACATAGCTTAGGTGGTCTGTGCCGGGCGCCTCCGGCAGCCCTGCTCCGAAAATGCAAACGTCTGCAGATAGCTCGCAGGCAGAAAGAGCTAGCCTGGAAAGCTGTTGCTCAGCCTCATCTGCCCATGGCACTGCTCGCACAGAGGCACAGAGACTGGGGCTGCTTGCTTGTCTTGTCCCCTCAAACTTCAAATGTAGCTTAGGTGGTCCGTGCCGGGCGCATCCGGCAGCCCTGCTCCGAAAATGCGAACGTCTGCAGATAGCTCGCAGGCAGAAAGAGCTAGCCTGGAAAGCTGTTGCTCAGCCTCATCTGCCCATGGCACTGCTCGCACAGAGGCACAGAGACTGGGGCTGCTTGCTTGTCTTGTCCCCTCAAACTTCAAATGTAGCTTAGGTGGTCCGTGCCGGGCGCCTCCGGCAGCCCTGCTCCAAAAATGCGAACGTCTGCAGATAGCTCGCAGGCAGAAAGAGCTAGCCTGGAAAGCTGTTGCTCAGCCTCATCTGCCCATGGCACTGCTCGCACAGAGGCACAGAGACTGGGGCTGCTTGCTTGTTTTGCCCCCTCAAACTTCAAACGTAGCTTAGGTGGTCTGTGCCGGGCGCCTCCGGCAGCCCTGCTCCAAAAATGCGAACGTTTGCAGATAGCTCGCAGGCAGAAAGAGCTAGCCTGGAAAGCTGTTGCTCAGCCTCATCTGCCCATGGCACTGCTCGCACAGAGGCACAGAGACTGGGGCTGCTTGCTTGTCTTGTCCCCTCAAACTTCAAATGTAGCTTAGGTGGTCTGTGCCGGGCGCCTCCGGCAGCCCTGCTCCAAAAATGCGAACGTCTGCAGATAGCTCGCAGGCAGAAAGAGCTAGCCTGGAAAGCTGTTGCTCAGCCTCATCTGCCCATGGCACTGCTCGCACAGAGGCACAGAGACTGGGGCTGCTTGCTTGTCTTGTCCCCTCAAACTTCAAACGTAGCTTAGGTGGTCCGTGCCGGGCGCCTCCGGCAGCCCTGTTCCAAAAATGCGAACGTCTGCAGATAGCTCGCAGGCAGAAAGAGCTAGCCTGGAAAGCTGTTGCTCAGCCTCATCTGCCCATGGCACTGCTCGCACAGAGGCACAGAGACTGGGGCTGCTTGCTTGTCTTGTCCCCTCAAACTTCAAACGTAGCTTAGGTGGTCTGTGCCGGGCACCTCCGGCAGCCCTGCTCCGAAAATGCGAACGTCTGCAGATAGCTCGCAGGCAGAAAGAGCTAGCCTGGAAAGCTGTTGCTCAGCCTCATCTGCCCATGGCACTGCTCGCACAGAGGCACAGAGACTGGGGCTGCTTGCTTGTCTTGTCCCCTCAAATTTCAAATGTAGCTTAGGTGGTCTGTGCCGGGCGCCTCCGGCAGCCCTGCTCCAAAAATGCGAACGTCTGCAGATAGCTCGCAGGCAGAAAGAGCTAGCCTGGAAAGCTGTTGCTCAGCCTCATCTGCCCATGGCACCGCTCGCACAGAGGCACAGAGACTGGGGCTGCTTGCTTGTCTTGTCCCCTCAAACTTCAAACGTATCTTAGGTGGTCTGTGCCGGGCGCCTCCGGCAGCCCTGCTCCAAAAATGCGAACGTCTGCAGATAGCTCGCAGGCAGAAAGAGCTAGCCTGGAAAGCTGTTGCTCAGCCTCATCTGCCCATGGCACTGCTCGCACAGAGGCACAGAGACTGGGGCTGCTTGCTTGTCTTGTCCCCTCAAACTTCAAATGTAGCTTAGGTGGTCCGTGCCGGGCGCCTCCGGCAGCCCTGCTCCAAAAATGCGAACGTCTGCAGATAGCTCGCAGGCAGAAAGAGCTAGCCTGGAAAGCTGTTGCTCAGCCTCATCTGCCCATGGCACTGCTCGCACAGAGGCACAGAGACTGGGGCTGCTTGCTTGTCTTGTCCCCTCAAACTTCAAACGTAGCTTAGGTGGTCTGTGCCGGGCGCCTCCGGCAGCCCTGCTCCAAAAATGCAAACGTCTGCAGATAGCTCGCAGGCAGAAAGAGCTAGCCTGGAAAGCTGTTGCTCAGCCTCATCTGCCCATGGCACTGCTCGCACAGAGGCACAGAGACTGGGGCTGCTTGCTTGTTTTGCCCCCTCAAACTTCAAACGTAGCTTAGGTGGTCTGTGCCGGGCGCCTCCGGCAGCCCTGCTCCAAAAATGCGAACGTTTGCAGATAGCTCGCAGGCAGAAAGAGCTAGCCTGGAAAGCTGTTGCTCAGCCTCATCTGCCCATGGCACTGCTCGCACAGAGGCACAGAGACTGGGGCTGCTTGCTTGTCTTGTCCCCTCAAACTTCAAACGTAGCTTAGGTGGTCTGTGCCGGGCGCCTCCGGCAGCCCTGCTCCGAAAATGCGAACGTCTGCAGATAGCTCGCAGGCAGAAAGAGCTAGCCTGGAAAGCTGTTGCTCAGCCTCATCTGCCCATGGCACTGCTCGCACAGAGGCACAGAGACTGGGGCTGCTTGCTTGTCTTGTCCCATCAAATTTCAAATGCAGCTTAGGTGGTCTGTGCCGGGCGCCTCCGGCAGCCCTGCTCCAAAAATGCGAACGTCTGCAGATAGCTCGCAGGCAGAAAGAGCTAGCCTGGAAAGCTGTTGCTCAGCCTCATCTGCCCATGGCACTGCTCGCACAGAGGCACAGAGACTGGGGCTGCTTGCTTGTCTTGTCCCCTCAAACTTCAAACGTAGCTTAGGTGGTCTGTGCCGAGCGCCTCCGGCAGCCCTGCTCCGAAAATGCGAACGTCTGCAGATAGCTCGCAGGCAGAAAGAGCTAGCCTGGAAAGCTGTTGCTCAGCCTCATCTGCCCATGGCACTGCTCGCACAGAGGCACAGAGACTGGGGCTGCTTGCTTGTCTTGTCCCCTCAAACTTCAAACGTAGCTTAGGTGGTCCGTGCCAGGCGCCTCCGGCAGCCTTGCTCCGAAAAACCAAACGTCTGCAGATAGCTCGCAGGCAGAAAGAGCTAGCCTGGAAAGCTGTTGCTCAGCCTCATCTGCCCATGGCACTGCTCGCACAGAGGCACAAAGACTGGGGCTGCTTGCTTGTCTTGTCCCCTCAAACTTCAAACATAGCTTAGGTGGTCTGTGCCGGGCGCCTCCGGCAGCCCTGCTCCGAAAATGCAAACATCTGCAGATAGCTCGCAGGCAGAAAGAGCTAGCCTGGAAAGCTGTTGCTCAGCCTCATCTGCCCATGGCACTGCTCGCACAGAGGCACAGAGACTGGGGCTGCTTGCTTGTCTTGTCCCCTCAAACTTCAAATGTAGCTTAGGTGGTCCGTGCCGGGCGCATCCGGCAGCCCTGCTCCGAAAATGCGAACGTCTGCAGATAGCTCGCAGGCAGAAAGAGCTAGCCTGGAAAGCTGTTGCTCAGCCTCATCTGCCCATGGCACTGCTCGCACAGAGGCACAGAGACTGGGGCTGCTTGCTTGTCTTGTCCCCTCAAACTTCAAATGTAGCTTAGGTGGTCCGTGCCGGGCGCCTCCGGCAGCCCTGCTCCAAAAATGCGAACGTCTGCAGATAGCTCGCAGGCAGAAAGAGCTAGCCTGGAAAGCTGTTGCTCAGCCTCATCTGCCCATGGCACTGCTCGCACAGAGGCACAGAGACTGGGGCTGCTTGCTTGTCTTGTCCCCTCAAACTTCAAACGTAGCTTAGGTGGTCTGTGCCGGGCACCTCCGGCAGCCCTGCTCCGAAAATGCGAACGTCTGCAGATAGCTCGCAGGCAGAAAGAGCTAGCCTGGAAAGCTGTTGCTCAGCCTCATCTGCCCATGGCACTGCTCGCACAGAGGCACAGAGACTGGGGCTGCTTGCTTGTCTTGTCCCCTCAAACTTCAAACGTAGCTTAGGTGGTCCGTGCCAGGCGCCTCCGGCAGCCTTGCTCCGAAAAACCAAACGTCTGCAGATAGCTCGCAGGCAGAAAGAGCTAGCCTGGAAAGCTGTTGCTCAGCCTCATCTGCCCATGGCACTGCTCGCACAGAGGCACAAAGACTGGGGCTGCTTGCTTGTCTTGTCCCCTCAAACTTCAAACATAGCTTAGGTGGTCTGTGCCGGGCGCCTCCGGCAGCCCTGCTCCGAAAATGCAAACGTCTGCAGATAGCTCGCAGGCAGAAAGAGCTAGCCTGGAAAGCTGTTGCTCAGCCTCATCTGCCCATGGCACTGCTCGCACAGAGGCACAGAGACTGGGGCTGCTTGCTTGTCTTGTCCCCTCAAACTTCAAATGTAGCTTAGGTGGTCCGTGCCGGGCGCATCCGGCAGCCCTGCTCCGAAAATGCGAACGTCTGCAGATAGCTCGCAGGCAGAAAGAGCTAGCCTGGAAAGCTGTTGCTCAGCCTCATCTGCCCATGGCACTGCTCGCACAGAGGCACAGAGACTGGGGCTGCTTGCTTGTCTTGTCCCCTCAAACTTCAAATGTAGCTTAGGTGGTCCGTGCCGGGCGCCTCCGGCAGCCCTGCTCCAAAAATGCGAACGTCTGCAGATAGCTCGCAGGCAGAAAGAGCTAGCCTGGAAAGCTGTTGCTCAGCCTCATCTGCCCATGGCACTGCTCGCACAGAGGCACAGAGACTGGGGCTGCTTGCTTGTTTTGCCCCCTCAAACTTCAAACGTAGCTTAGGTGGTCTGTGCCGGGCGCCTCCGGCAGCCCTGCTCCAAAAATGCGAACGTTTGCAGATAGCTCGCAGGCAGAAAGAGCTAGCCTGGAAAGCTGTTGCTCAGCCTCATCTGCCCATGGCACTGCTCGCACAGAGGCACAGAGACTGGGGCTGCTTGCTTGTCTTGTCCCCTCAAACTTCAAATGTAGCTTAGGTGGTCTGTGCCGGGCGCCTCCGGCAGCCCTGCTCCAAAAATGCGAACGTCTGCAGATAGCTCGCAGGCAGAAAGAGCTAGCCTGGAAAGCTGTTGCTCAGCCTCATCTGCCCATGGCACTGCTCGCACAGAGGCACAGAGACTGGGGCTGCTTGCTTGTCTTGTCCCCTCAAACTTCAAACGTAGCTTAGGTGGTCCGTGCCGGGCGCCTCCGGCAGCCCTGTTCCAAAAATGCGAACGTCTGCAGATAGCTCGCAGGCAGAAAGAGCTAGCCTGGAAAGCTGTTGCTCAGCCTCATCTGCCCATGGCACTGCTCGCACAGAGGCACAGAGACTGGGGCTGCTTGCTTGTCTTGTCCCCTCAAACTTCAAACGTAGCTTAGGTGGTCTGTGCCGGGCACCTCCGGCAGCCCTGCTCCGAAAATGCGAACGTCTGCAGATAGCTCGCAGGCAGAAAGAGCTAGCCTGGAAAGCTGTTGCTCAGCCTCATCTGCCCATGGCACTGCTCGCACAGAGGCACAGAGACTGGGGCTGCTTGCTTGTCTTGTCCCCTCAAATTTCAAATGTAGCTTAGGTGGTCTGTGCCGGGCGCCTCCGGCAGCCCTGCTCCAAAAATGCGAACGTCTGCAGATAGCTCGCAGGCAGAAAGAGCTAGCCTGGAAAGCTGTTGCTCAGCCTCATCTGCCCATGGCACCGCTCGCACAGAGGCACAGAGACTGGGGCTGCTTGCTTGTCTTGTCCCCTCAAACTTCAAACGTATCTTAGGTGGTCTGTGCCGGGCGCCTCCGGCAGCCCTGCTCCAAAAATGCGAACGTCTGCAGATAGCTCGCAGGCAGAAAGAGCTAGCCTGGAAAGCTGTTGCTCAGCCTCATCTGCCCATGGCACTGCTCGCACAGAGGCACAGAGACTGGGGCTGCTTGCTTGTCTTGTCCCCTCAAACTTCAAATGTAGCTTAGGTGGTCCGTGCCGGGCGCCTCCGGCAGCCCTGCTCCAAAAATGCGAACGTCTGCAGATAGCTCGCAGGCAGAAAGAGCTAGCCTGGAAAGCTGTTGCTCAGCCTCATCTGCCCATGGCACTGCTCGCACAGAGGCACAGAGACTGGGGCTGCTTGCTTGTCTTGTCCCCTCAAACTTCAAACGTAGCTTAGGTGGTCTGTGCCGGGCGCCTCCGGCAGCCCTGCTCCAAAAATGCAAACGTCTGCAGATAGCTCGCAGGCAGAAAGAGCTAGCCTGGAAAGCTGTTGCTCAGCCTCATCTGCCCATGGCACTGCTCGCACAGAGGCACAGAGACTGGGGCTGCTTGCTTGTCTTGTCCCCTCAAACTTCAAACGTAGCTTAGGTGGTCTGTGCCGGGCGCCTCCGGCAGCCCTGCTCCGAAAATGCGAACGTCTGCAGATAGCTCGCAGGCAGAAAGAGCTAGCCTGGAAAGCTG
The DNA here is from genome assembly GCF_030867145.1 of Opisthocomus hoazin. NCBI lineage: Eukaryota > Metazoa > Chordata > Aves > Opisthocomiformes > Opisthocomidae > Opisthocomus > Opisthocomus hoazin. The sequence goes on along the minus strand of NW_027448739.1, from coordinate 469,868 downwards.
TTGCTCAGCCTCATCTGCCCATGGCACTGCTCGCACAGAGGCACAGAGACTGGGGCTGCTTGCTTGTTTTGCCCCCTCAAACTTCAAACGTAGCTTAGGTGGTCCGTGCCAGGCGACTCCGGCAGCCCTGCTCCGAAAATGCGAACGTCTGCAGATAGCTCGCAGGCAGAAAGAGCTAGCCTGGAAAGCTGTTGCTCAGCCTCATCTGCCCATGGCACTGCTCGCACAGAGGCACAGAGACTGGGGCTGCTTGCTTGTCTTTTCCCCTCAAACTTCAAACGTATCTTAGGTGGTCCATGCCGGGCGCCTTCGGCAGCCCTGCTCCGAAAATCCAAACGTCTGCAGATAGCTCGCAGGCAGAAAGAGCTAGCCTGGAAAGCTGTTGCTCAGCCTCATCTGCCCATGGCACTGCTCGCACAGAGGCACAGAGACTGGGGCTGCTTGCTTGTCTTGTCCCCTCAAACTTCAAATGTAGCTTAGGTGGTCCGTGCCGGGCGCCTCCGGCAGCCCTGCTCCAAAAATGCGAACGTCTGCAGATAGCTCGCAGGCAGAAAGAGCTAGCCTGGAAAGCTGTTGCCCAGCCTCATCTGCCCATGGCACTGCTCGCACAGAGGCACAGAGACTGGGGCTGCTTGCTTGTCTTGTCCCCTCAAACTTCCAACGTAGCTTAGGTGGTCTGTGCCGGGCGCCTCTGGCAGCCCTGCTCCGAAAATGCGAACGTCTGCAGATAGCTCGCAGGCAGAAAGAGCTAGCCTGGAAAGCTGTTGCTCAGCCTCATCTGCCCATGGCACTGCTCGCACAGAGGCACAGAGACTGGGGCTGCTTGCTTGTCTTGTCCCCTCAAACTTCAAACGTAGCTTAGGTGGTCTGTGCCGGGCACCTCCGGCAGCCCTGCTCCGAAAATGCGAACGTCTGCAGATAGCTCGCAGGCAGAAAGAGCTAGCCTGGAAAGCTGTTGCTCAGCCTCATCTGCCCATGGCACTGCTCGCACAGAGGCACAGAGACTGGGGCTGCTTGCTTGTCTTGTCCCCTCAAACTTCAAACGTAGCTTAGGTGGTCCGTGCCAGGCGCCTCCGGCAGCCTTGCTCCGAAAAACCAAACGTCTGCAGATAGCTCGCAGGCAGAAAGAGCTAGCCTGGAAAGCTGTTGCTCAGCCTCATCTGCCCATGGCACTGCTCGCACAGAGGCACAAAGACTGGGGCTGCTTGCTTGTCTTGTCCCCTCAAACTTCAAACATAGCTTAGGTGGTCTGTGCCGGGCGCCTCCGGCAGCCCTGCTCCGAAAATGCAAACGTCTGCAGATAGCTCGCAGGCAGAAAGAGCTAGCCTGGAAAGCTGTTGCTCAGCCTCATCTGCCCATGGCACTGCTCGCACAGAGGCACAGAGACTGGGGCTGCTTGCTTGTCTTGTCCCCTCAAACTTCAAATGTAGCTTAGGTGGTCCGTGCCGGGCGCATCCGGCAGCCCTGCTCCGAAAATGCGAACGTCTGCAGATAGCTCGCAGGCAGAAAGAGCTAGCCTGGAAAGCTGTTGCTCAGCCTCATCTGCCCATGGCACTGCTCGCACAGAGGCACAGAGACTGGGGCTGCTTGCTTGTCTTGTCCCCTCAAACTTCAAATGTAGCTTAGGTGGTCCGTGCCGGGCGCCTCCGGCAGCCCTGCTCCAAAAATGCGAACGTCTGCAGATAGCTCGCAGGCAGAAAGAGCTAGCCTGGAAAGCTGTTGCTCAGCCTCATCTGCCCATGGCACTGCTCGCACAGAGGCACAGAGACTGGGGCTGCTTGCTTGTTTTGCCCCCTCAAACTTCAAACGTAGCTTAGGTGGTCTGTGCCGGGCGCCTCCGGCAGCCCTGCTCCAAAAATGCGAACGTTTGCAGATAGCTCGCAGGCAGAAAGAGCTAGCCTGGAAAGCTGTTGCTCAGCCTCATCTGCCCATGGCACTGCTCGCACAGAGGCACAGAGACTGGGGCTGCTTGCTTGTCTTGTCCCCTCAAACTTCAAATGTAGCTTAGGTGGTCTGTGCCGGGCGCCTCCGGCAGCCCTGCTCCAAAAATGCGAACGTCTGCAGATAGCTCGCAGGCAGAAAGAGCTAGCCTGGAAAGCTGTTGCTCAGCCTCATCTGCCCATGGCACTGCTCGCACAGAGGCACAGAGACTGGGGCTGCTTGCTTGTCTTGTCCCCTCAAACTTCAAACGTAGCTTAGGTGGTCCGTGCCGGGCGCCTCCGGCAGCCCTGTTCCAAAAATGCGAACGTCTGCAGATAGCTCGCAGGCAGAAAGAGCTAGCCTGGAAAGCTGTTGCTCAGCCTCATCTGCCCATGGCACTGCTCGCACAGAGGCACAGAGACTGGGGCTGCTTGCTTGTCTTGTCCCCTCAAACTTCAAACGTAGCTTAGGTGGTCTGTGCCGGGCACCTCCGGCAGCCCTGCTCCGAAAATGCGAACGTCTGCAGATAGCTCGCAGGCAGAAAGAGCTAGCCTGGAAAGCTGTTGCTCAGCCTCATCTGCCCATGGCACTGCTCGCACAGAGGCACAGAGACTGGGGCTGCTTGCTTGTCTTGTCCCCTCAAATTTCAAATGTAGCTTAGGTGGTCTGTGCCGGGCGCCTCCGGCAGCCCTGCTCCAAAAATGCGAACGTCTGCAGATAGCTCGCAGGCAGAAAGAGCTAGCCTGGAAAGCTGTTGCTCAGCCTCATCTGCCCATGGCACCGCTCGCACAGAGGCACAGAGACTGGGGCTGCTTGCTTGTCTTGTCCCCTCAAACTTCAAACGTATCTTAGGTGGTCTGTGCCGGGCGCCTCCGGCAGCCCTGCTCCAAAAATGCGAACGTCTGCAGATAGCTCGCAGGCAGAAAGAGCTAGCCTGGAAAGCTGTTGCTCAGCCTCATCTGCCCATGGCACTGCTCGCACAGAGGCACAGAGACTGGGGCTGCTTGCTTGTCTTGTCCCCTCAAACTTCAAATGTAGCTTAGGTGGTCCGTGCCGGGCGCCTCCGGCAGCCCTGCTCCAAAAATGCGAACGTCTGCAGATAGCTCGCAGGCAGAAAGAGCTAGCCTGGAAAGCTGTTGCTCAGCCTCATCTGCCCATGGCACTGCTCGCACAGAGGCACAGAGACTGGGGCTGCTTGCTTGTCTTGTCCCCTCAAACTTCAAACGTAGCTTAGGTGGTCTGTGCCGGGCGCCTCCGGCAGCCCTGCTCCAAAAATGCAAACGTCTGCAGATAGCTCGCAGGCAGAAAGAGCTAGCCTGGAAAGCTGTTGCTCAGCCTCATCTGCCCATGGCACTGCTCGCACAGAGGCACAGAGACTGGGGCTGCTTGCTTGTCTTGTCCCCTCAAACTTCAAACGTAGCTTAGGTGGTCTGTGCCGGGCGCCTCCGGCAGCCCTGCTCCGAAAATGCGAACGTCTGCAGATAGCTCGCAGGCAGAAAGAGCTAGCCTGGAAAGCTGTTGCTCAGCCTCATCTGCCCATGGCACTGCTCGCACAGAGGCACAGAGACTGGGGCTGCTTGCTTGTTTTGCCCCCTCAAACTTCAAACGTAGCTTAGGTGGTCCGTGCCAGGCGACTCCGGCAGCCCTGCTCCGAAAATGCGAACGTCTGCAGATAGCTCGCAGGCAGAAAGAGCTAGCCTGGAAAGCTGTTGCTCAGCCTCATCTGCCCATGGCACTGCTCGCACAGAGGCACAGAGACTGGGGCTGCTTGCTTGTCTTTTCCCCTCAAACTTCAAACGTATCTTAGGTGGTCCATGCCGGGCGCCTTCGGCAGCCCTGCTCCGAAAATCCAAACGTCTGCAGATAGCTCGCAGGCAGAAAGAGCTAGCCTGGAAAGCTGTTGCTCAGCCTCATCTGCCCATGGCACTGCTCGCACAGAGGCACAGAGACTGGGGCTGCTTGCTTGTCTTGTCCCCTCAAACTTCAAATGTAGCTTAGGTGGTCCGTGCCGGGCGCCTCCGGCAGCCCTGCTCCAAAAATGCGAACGTCTGCAGATAGCTCGCAGGCAGAAAGAGCTAGCCTGGAAAGCTGTTGCCCAGCCTCATCTGCCCATGGCACTGCTCGCACAGAGGCACAGAGACTGGGGCTGCTTGCTTGTCTTGTCCCCTCAAACTTCCAACGTAGCTTAGGTGGTCTGTGCCGGGCGCCTCTGGCAGCCCTGCTCCGAAAATGCGAACGTCTGCAGATAGCTCGCAGGCAGAAAGAGCTAGCCTGGAAAGCTGTTGCTCAGCCTCATCTGCCCATGGCACTGCTCGCACAGAGGCACAGAGACTGGGGCTGCTTGCTTGTCTTGTCCCCTCAAACTTCAAACGTAGCTTAGGTGGTCTGTGCCGGGCCCCTCCGGCAGAGCTGCTCCAAAAATGCGAACGTCTGCAGATAGCTCGCAGGCAGAAAGAGCTAGCCTGGAAAGCTGTTGCTCAGCCTCATCTGCCCATGGCACTGCTCACACAGAGGCACAGAGACTGGGGCTGCTTGCTTGTCTTGTCCCCTCAAACTTCAAATGTAGCTTAGGTGGTCCGTGCCGGGCGCCTCCGGCAGCCCTGCTCCAAAAATGCGAACGTCTGCAGATAGCTCGCAGGCAGAAAGAGCTAGCCTGGAAAGCTGTTGCTCAGCCTCATCTGCCCATGGCACTGCTCGCACAGAGGCACAGAGACTGGGGCTGCTTGCTTTTTTTGCCCCCTCAGACTTCAAACGTAGCTTAGGTGGTCTGTGCCGGGCGCCTCCGGCAGCCCTGCTCCAAAAATGCGAACGTTTGCAGATAGCTCGCAGGCAGAAAGAGCTAGCCTGGAAAGCTGTTGCTCAGCCTCATCTTCCCATGGCACTGCTCGCACAGAGGCACAGAGACTGGGGCTGCTTGCTTGTCTTGACCCCTCAAACTTCAAACGTAGCTTAGGTGGTCTGTGCCGGGCGCCTCCGGCAGCCCTGCTCCAAAAATGCGAACGTCTGCAGATAGCTCGCAGGCAGAAAGAGCTAGCCTGGAAAGCTGTTGCTCAGCCTCATCTGCCCATGGCACTGCTCGCACAGAGGCACAGAGACTGGGGCTGCTTGCTTGTTTTGCCCCCTCAAACTTCAAACGTAGCTTAGGTGGTCTGTGCCGGGCGCCTCCGGCAGCCCTGCTCCAAAAATGCGAACGTTTGCAGATAGCTCGCAGGCAGAAAGAGCTAGCCTGGAAAGCTGTTGCTCAGCCTCATCTGCCCATGGCACTGCTCGCACAGAGGCACAGAGACTGGGGCTGCTTGCTTGTCTTGTCCCCTCAAACTTCAAACGTAGCTTAGGTGGTCTGTGCCGGGCGCCTCCAGCAGCCCTGCTCCGAAAATGCGAACGTCTGCAGATAGCTCGCAGGCAGAAAGAGCTAGCCTGGAAAGCTGTTGCTCAGCCTCATCTGCCCATGGCACTGCTCGCACAGAGGCACAGAGACTGGGGCTGCTTGCTTGTCTTGTCCCCTCAAACTTCAAACGTATCTTAGGTGGTCCGTGCCGGGCGCCTCCGGCAGCCCTGTTCCAAAAATGCGAACGTCTGCAGATAGCTCGCAGGCAGAAAGAGCTAGCCTGGAAAGCTGTTGCTCAGCCTCATCTGCCCATGGCACTGCTCGCACAGAGGCACAGAGACTGGGGCTGCTTGCTTGTCTTGTCCCCTCAAACTTCAAACGTAGCTTAGGTGGTCTGTGCCGGGCACCTCCGGCAGCCCTGCTCCGAAAATGCGAACGTCTGCAGATAGCTCGCAGGCAGAAAGAGCTAGCCTGGAAAGCTGTTGCTCAGCCTCATCTGCCCATGGCACTGCTCGCACAGAGGCACAGAGACTGGGGCTGCTTGCTTGTCTTGTCCCCTCAAATTTCAAATGTAGCTTAGGTGGTCTGTGCCGGGCGCCTCCGGCAGCCCTGCTCCAAAAATGCGAACGTCTGCAGATAGCTCGCAGGCAGAAAGAGCTAGCCTGGAAAGCTGTTGCTCAGCCTCATCTGCCCATGGCACCGCTCGCACAGAGGCACAGAGACTGGGGCTGCTTGCTTGTCTTGTCCCCTCAAACTTCAAACGTATCTTAGGTGGTCTGTGCCGGGCGCCTCCGGCAGCCCTGCTCCAAAAATGCGAACGTCTGCAGATAGCTCGCAGGCAGAAAGAGCTAGCCTGGAAAGCTGTTGCTCAGCCTCATCTGCCCATGGCACTGCTCGCACAGAGGCACAGAGACTGGGGCTGCTTGCTTGTCTTGTCCCCTCAAACTTCAAATGTAGCTTAGGTGGTCCGTGCCGGGCGCCTCCGGCAGCCCTGCTCCAAAAATGCGAACGTCTGCAGATAGCTCGCAGGCAGAAAGAGCTAGCCTGGAAAGCTGTTGCTCAGCCTCATCTGCCCATGGCACTGCTCGCACAGAGGCACAGAGACTGGGGCTGCTTGCTTGTCTTGTCCCCTCAAACTTCAAACGTAGCTTAGGTGGTCTGTGCCGGGCGCCTCCGGCAGCCCTGCTCCAAAAATGCAAACGTCTGCAGATAGCTCGCAGGCAGAAAGAGCTAGCCTGGAAAGCTGTTGCTCAGCCTCATCTGCCCATGGCACTGCTCGCACAGAGGCACAGAGACTGGGGCTGCTTGCTTGTCTTGTCCCCTCAAACTTCAAACGTAGCTTAGGTGGTCTGTGCCGGGCGCCTCCGGCAGCCCTGCTCCGAAAATGCGAACGTCTGCAGATAGCTCGCAGGCAGAAAGAGCTAGCCTGGAAAGCTGTTGCTCAGCCTCATCTGCCCATGGCACTGCTCGCACAGAGGCACAGAGACTGGGGCTGCTTGCTTGTTTTGCCCCCTCAAACTTCAAACGTAGCTTAGGTGGTCCGTGCCAGGCGACTCCGGCAGCCCTGCTCCGAAAATGCGAACGTCTGCAGATAGCTCGCAGGCAGAAAGAGCTAGCCTGGAAAGCTGTTGCTCAGCCTCATCTGCCCATGGCACTGCTCGCACAGAGGCACAGAGACTGGGGCTGCTTGCTTGTCTTTTCCCCTCAAACTTCAAACGTATCTTAGGTGGTCCATGCCGGGCGCCTTCGGCAGCCCTGCTCCGAAAATCCAAACGTCTGCAGATAGCTCGCAGGCAGAAAGAGCTAGCCTGGAAAGCTGTTGCTCAGCCTCATCTGCCCATGGCACTGCTCGCACAGAGGCACAGAGACTGGGGCTGCTTGCTTGTCTTGTCCCCTCAAACTTCAAATGTAGCTTAGGTGGTCCGTGCCGGGCGCCTCCGGCAGCCCTGCTCCAAAAATGCGAACGTCTGCAGATAGCTCGCAGGCAGAAAGAGCTAGCCTGGAAAGCTGTTGCCCAGCCTCATCTGCCCATGGCACTGCTCGCACAGAGGCACAGAGACTGGGGCTGCTTGCTTGTCTTGTCCCCTCAAACTTCCAACGTAGCTTAGGTGGTCTGTGCCGGGCGCCTCTGGCAGCCCTGCTCCGAAAATGCGAACGTCTGCAGATAGCTCGCAGGCAGAAAGAGCTAGCCTGGAAAGCTGTTGCTCAGCCTCATCTGCCCATGGCACTGCTCGCACAGAGGCACAGAGACTGGGGCTGCTTGCTTGTCTTGTCCCCTCAAACTTCAAACGTAGCTTAGGTGGTCTGTGCCGGGCCCCTCCGGCAGAGCTGCTCCAAAAATGCGAACGTCTGCAGATAGCTCGCAGGCAGAAAGAGCTAGCCTGGAAAGCTGTTGCTCAGCCTCATCTGCCCATGGCACTGCTCACACAGAGGCACAGAGACTGGGGCTGCTTGCTTGTCTTGTCCCCTCAAACTTCAAATGTAGCTTAGGTGGTCCGTGCCGGGCGCCTCCGGCAGCCCTGCTCCAAAAATGCGAACGTCTGCAGATAGCTCGCAGGCAGAAAGAGCTAGCCTGGAAAGCTGTTGCTCAGCCTCATCTGCCCATGGCACTGCTCGCACAGAGGCACAGAGACTGGGGCTGCTTGCTTTTTTTGCCCCCTCAGACTTCAAACGTAGCTTAGGTGGTCTGTGCCGGGCGCCTCCGGCAGCCCTGCTCCAAAAATGCGAACGTTTGCAGATAGCTCGCAGGCAGAAAGAGCTAGCCTGGAAAGCTGTTGCTCAGCCTCATCTTCCCATGGCACTGCTCGCACAGAGGCACAGAGACTGGGGCTGCTTGCTTGTCTTGACCCCTCAAACTTCAAACGTAGCTTAGGTGGTCTGTGCCGGGCGCCTCCGGCAGCCCTGCTCCAAAAATGCGAACGTCTGCAGATAGCTCGCAGGCAGAAAGAGCTAGCCTGGAAAGCTGTTGCTCAGCCTCATCTGCCCATGGCACTGCTCGCACAGAGGCACAGAGACTGGGGCTGCTTGCTTGTTTTGCCCCCTCAAACTTCAAACGTAGCTTAGGTGGTCTGTGCCGGGCGCCTCCGGCAGCCCTGCTCCAAAAATGCGAACGTTTGCAGATAGCTCGCAGGCAGAAAGAGCTAGCCTGGAAAGCTGTTGCTCAGCCTCATCTGCCCATGGCACTGCTCGCACAGAGGCACAGAGACTGGGGCTGCTTGCTTGTCTTGTCCCCTCAGACTTCAAACGTAGCTTAGGTGGTCTGTGCCGGGCGCCTCCAGCAGCCCTGCTCCGAAAATGCGAACGTCTGCAGATAGCTCGCAGGCAGAAAGAGCTAGCCTGGAAAGCTGTTGCTCAGCCTCATCTGCCCATGGCACTGCTCGCACAGAGGCACAGAGACTGGGGCTGCTTGCTTGTCTTGTCCCCTCAAACTTCAAACGTATCTTAGGTGGTCTGTGCCGGGCGCCTCCGGCAGCCCTGCTCCAAAAATGCGAACGTCTGCAGATAGCTCGCAGGCAGAAAGAGCTAGCCTGGAAAGCTGTTGCTCAGCCTCATCTGCCCATGGCACTGCTCGCACAGAGGCACAGAGACTGGGGCTGCTTGCTTGTCTTGTCCCCTCAAACTTCAAATGTAGCTTAGGTGGTCCGTGCCGGGCGCATCCGGCAGCCCTGCTCCAAAAATGCGAACGTCTGCAGATAGCTCGCAGGCAGAAAGAGCTAGCCTGGAAAGCTGTTGCTCAGCCTCATCTGCCCATGGCACTGCTCGCACAGAGGCACAGAGACTGGGGCTGCTTGCTTGTCTTGTCCCCTCAAACTTCAAACGTAGCTTAGGTGGTCTGTGCCGGGCGCCTCCGGCAGCCCTGCTCCAAAAATGCGAACGTCTGCAGATAGCTCGCAGGCAGAAAGAGCTAGCCTGGAAAGCTGTTGCTCAGCCTCATCTGCCCATGGCACTGCTTGCACAGAGGCACAGAGACTGGGGCTGCTTGCTTGTCTTGTCCCCTCAAACTTCAAATGTAGCTTAGGTGGTCCGTGCCGGGCGCCTCCGGCAGCCCTGCTCCAAAAATGCGAACGTCTGCAGATAGCTCGCAGGCAGAAAGAGCTAGCCTGGAAAGCTGTTGCTCAGCCTCATCTGCCCATGGCACTGCTCGCACAGAGGCACAGAGACTGGGGCTGCTTGCTTGTCTTGTCCCCTCAAACTTCAAACGTAGCTTAGGTGGTCTGTGCCGGGCGCCTCCGGCAGCCCTGCTCTGAAAATGCGAACGTCTGCAGATAGCTCGCAGGCAGAAAGAGCTAGCCTGGAAAGCTGTTGCTCAGCCTCATCTGCCCATGGCACTGCTCACACAGAGGCACAGAGACTGGGGCTGCTTGCTTGTCTTGTCCCCTCAAACTTCAAATGTAGCTTAGGTGGTCCGTGCCGGGCGCATCCGGCAGCCCTGCTCCGAAAATGCGAACGTCTGCAGATAGCTCGCAGGCAGAAAGAGCTAGCCTGGAAAGCTGTTGCTCAGCCTCATCTGCCCATGGCACTGCTCGCACAGAGGCACAGAGACTGGGGCTGCTTGCTTTTTTTGCCCCCTCAGACTTCAAACGTAGCTTAGGTGGTCTGTGCCGGGCGCCTCCGGCAGCCCTGCTCCAAAAATGCGAACGTTTGCAGATAGCTCGCAGGCAGAAAGAGCTAGCCTGGAAAGCTGTTGCTCAGCCTCATCTTCCCATGGCACTGCTCGCACAGAGGCACAGAGACTGGGGCTGCTTGCTTGTCTTGACCCCTCAAACTTCAAATGTAGCTTAGGTGGTCTGTGCCGGGCGCCTCCGGCAGCCCTGCTCCAAAAATGCGAACGTCTGCAGATAGCTCGCAGGCAGAAAGAGCTAGCCTGGAAAGCTGTTGCTCAGCCTCATCTGCCCATGGCACTGCTCGCACAGAGGCACAGAGACTGGGGCTGCTTGCTTGTTTTGCCCCCTCAAACTTCAAACGTAGCTTAGGTGGTCTGTGCCGGGCGCCTCCGGCAGCCCTGCTCCAAAAATGCGAACGTTTGTAGATAGCTCGCAGGCAGAAAGAGCTAGCCTGGAAAGCTGTTGCTCAGCCTCATCTGCCCATGGCACTGCTCGCACAGAGGCACAGAGACTGGGGCTGCTTGCTTGTCTTGTCCCCTCAAACTTCAAACGTAGCTTAGGTGGTCTGTGCCGGGCGCCTCCAGCAGCCCTGCTCCAAAAATGCGAACGTCTGCAGATAGCTCGCAGGCAGAAAGAGCTAGCCTGGAAAGCTGTTGCTCAGCCTCATCTGCCCATGGCACTGCTCGCACAGAGGCACAGAGACTGGGGCTGCTTGCTTGTCTTGTCCCCTCAAACTTCAAACGTATCTTAGGTGGTCTGTGCCGGGCGCCTCCGGCAGCCCTGCTCCAAAAATGCGAACGTCTGCAGATAGCTCGCAGGCAGAAAGAGCTAGCCTGGAAAGCTGTTGCTCAGCCTCATCTGCCCATGGCACTGCTCGCACAGAGGCACAGAGACTGGGGCTGCTTGCTTGTCTTGTCCCCTCAAACTTCAAATGTAGCTTAGGTGGTCCGTGCCGGGCGCATCCGGCAGCCCTGCTCCAAAAATGCGAACGTCTGCAGATAGCTCGCAGGCAGAAAAAGCTAGCCTGGAAAGCTGTTGCTCAGCCTCATCTGCCCATGGCACTGCTCGCACAGAGGCACAGAGACTGGGGCTGCTTGCTTGTCTTGTCCCCTCAAACTTCAAACGTAGCTTAGGTGGTCTGTGCCGGGCGCCTCCGGCAGCCCTGCTCCACAAATGCGAACGTCTGCAGATAGCTCGCAGGCAGAAAGAGCTAGCCTGGAAAGCTGTTGCTCAGCCTCATCTGCCCATGGCACTGCTCGCACAGAGGCACAGAGACTGGGGCTGCTTGCTTGTCTTGTCCCCTCAAACTTCAAATGTAGCTTAGGTGGTCCGTGCCGGGCGCCTCCGGCAGCCCTGCTCCAAAAATGCGAACGTCTGCAGATAGCTCGCAGGCAGAAAGAGCTAGCCTGGAAAGCTGTTGCTCAGCCTCATCTGCCCATGGCACTGCTCGCACAGAGGCACAGAGATGGGGGCTGCTTGCTTGTCTTGTCCCCTCAAACTTCAAACGTAGCTTAGGTGGTCTGTGCCGGGCGCCTCCGGCAGCCCTGCTCTGAAAATGCGAACGTCTGCAGATAGCTCTCAGGCAGAAAGAGCTAGCCTGGAAAGCTGTTGCTCAGCCTCATCTGCCCATGGCACTGCTCGCACAGAGGCACAGAGACTGGGGCTGCTTGCTTGTCTTGTCCCCTCAAACTTCAAACGTAGCTTAGGTGGTCTGTGCCGGGCGCCTCCGGCAGCCCTGCTCCGAAAATGCGAACGTCTGCAGATAGCTCGCAGGCAGAAAGAGCTAGCCTGGAAAGCTGTTGCTCAGCCTCATCTGCCCATGGCACTGCTCGCACAGAGGCACAGAGACTGGGGCTGCTTGCTTGTCTTGTCCCATAAAATTTCAAATGCAGCTTAGGTGGTCTGTGCCGGGCGCCTCCGGCAGCCCTGCTCCAAAAATGCGAACGTCTGCAGATAGCTCGCAGGCAGAAAGAGCTAGCCTGGAAAGCTGTTGCTCAGCCTCATCTGCCCATGGCACTGCTCGCACAGAGGCACAGAGACTGGGGCTGCTTGCTTGTCTTGTCCCCTCAAACTTCAAACGTAGCTTAGGTGGTCTGTGCCGGGCCCCTCCGGCAGAGCTGCTCCAAAAATGCGAACGTCTGCAGATAGCTCGCAGGCAGAAAGAGCTAGCCTGGAAAGCTGTTGCTCAGCCTCATCTGCCCATGGCACTGCTCGCACAGAGGCACAGAGACTGGGGCTGCTTGCTTGTCTTGTCCCCTCAAACTTCAAATGTAGCTTAGGTGGTCCGTGCCGGGCGCATCCGGCAGCCCTGCTCCGAAAATGCGAACGTCTGCAGATAGCTCGCAGGCAGAAAGAGCTAGCCTGGAAAGCTGTTGCTCAGCCTCATCTGCCCATGGCACTGCTCGCACAGAGGCACAGAGACTGGGGCTGCTTGCTTTTTTTGCCCCCTCAGACTTCAAACGTAGCTTAGGTGGTCTGTGCCGGGCGCCTCCGGCAGCCCTGCTCCAAAAATGCGAACGTTTGCAGATAGCTCGCAGGCAGAAAGAGCTAGCCTGGAAAGCTGTTGCTCAGCCTCATCTTCCCATGGCACTGCTCGCACAGAGGCACAGAGACTGGGGCTGCTTGCTTGTCTTGACCCCTCAAACTTCAAACGTAGCTTAGGTAGTCTGTGCCGGGCGCCTCCGGCAGCCCTGCTCCGAAAATGCGAACGTCTGCAGATAGCTCGCAGGCAGAAAGAGCTAGCCTGGAAAGCTGTTGCTCAGCCTCATCTGCCCATGGCACTGCTCGCACAGAGGCACAGAGACTGGGGCTGCTTGCTTGTTTTGCCCCCTCAAACTTCAAACGTAGCTTAGGTGGTCTGTGCCGGGCGCCTCCGGCAGCCCTGCTCCAAAAATGCGAACGTTTGCAGATAGCTCGCAGGCAGAAAGAGCTAGCCTGGAAAGCTGTTGCTCAGCCTCATCTGCCCATGGCACTGCTCGCACAGAGGCACAGAGACTGGGGCTGCTTGCTTGTCTTGTCCCCTCAAACTTCAAACGTAGCTTAGGTGGTCTGTGCCGGGCGCCTCCAGCAGCCCTGCTCCAAAAATGCGAACGTCTGCAGATAGCTCGCAGGCAGAAAGAGCTAGCCTGGAAAGCTGTTGCTCAGCCTCATCTGCCCATGGCACTGCTCGCACAGAGGCACAGAGACCTGGGCTGCTTGCTTGTCTTGTCCCCTCAAACTTCAAACGTATCTTAGGTGGTCTGTGCCGGGCGCCTCCGGCAGCCCTGCTCCGAAAATGCGAACGTCTGCAGATAGCTCGCAGGCAGAAAGAGCTAGCCTGGAAAGCTGTTGCTCAGCCTCATCTGCCCATGGCACTGCTCGCACAGAGGCACAGAGACTGGGGCTGCTTGCTTGTCTTGTCCCCTCATACTTCAAATGTAGCTTAGGTGGTCCGTGCCGGGCGCCTCCGGCAGCCCTGCTCCAAAAATGCGAACGTCTGCAGATAGCTCGCAGGCAGAAAGAGCTAGCCTGGAAAGCTGTTGCTCAGCCTCATCTGCCCATGGCACTGCTCGCACAGAGGCACAGAGACTGGGGCTGCTTGCTTGTCTTGTCCCCTCAAACTTCAAACGTAGCTTAGGTGGTCCGTGCCGGGCGCCTCCGGCAGCCCTGCTCCAAAAATGCAAACGTCTGCAGATAGCTCGCAGGCAGAAAGAGCTAGCCTGGAAAGCTGTTGCTCAGCCTCATCTGCCCATGGCACTGCTCGCACAGAGGCACAGAGACTGGGGCTGCTTGCTTGTCTTGTCCCCTCAAACTTCAAACGTAGCTTAGGTGGTCTGTGCCGGGCGCCTCCGGCAGCCCTGCTCCAAAAATGCGAACGTCTGCAGATAGCTCGCAGGCAGAAAGAGCTAGCCTGGAAAGCTGTTGCTCAGCCTCATCTGCCCATGGCACTGCTCGCACAGAGGCACAGAGACTGGGGCTGCTTGCTTGTCTTGTCCCCTCAAACTTCAAATGTAGCTTAGGTGGTCCGTGCCGGGCGCCTCCGGCAGCCCTGCTCCAAAAATGCGAACGTCTGCAGATAGCTCGCAGGCAGAAAGAGCTAGCCTGGAAAGCTGTTGCTCAGCCTCATCTGCCCATGGCACTGCTCGCACAGAGGCACAGAGACTGGGGCTGCTTGCTTGTCTTGTCCCCTCAAACTTCAAACGTAGCTTAGGTGGTCCGTGCCAGGCGCCTCCGGCAGCCTTGCTCCGAAAAACCAAATGTCTGCAGATAGCTCGCAGGCAGAAAGAGCTAGCCTGGAAAGCTGTTGCTCAGCCTCATCTGCCCATGGCACTGCTCGCACAGAGGCACAAAGACTGGGGCTGCTTGCTTGTCTTGTCCCCTCAAACTTCAAACATAGCTTAGGTGGTCTGTGCCGGGCGCCTCCGGCAGCCCTGCTCCGAAAATGCAAACGTCTGCAGATAGCTCGCAGGCAGAAAGAGCTAGCCTGGAAAGCTGTTGCTCAGCCTCATCTGCCCATGGCACTGCTCGCACAGAGGCACAGAGACTGGGGCTGCTTGCTTGTCTTGTCCCCTCAAACTTCAAATGTAGCTTAGGTGGTCCGTGCCGGGCGCATCCGGCAGCCCTGCTCCAAAAATGCGAACGTCTGCAGATAGCTCGCAGGCAGAAAGAGCTAGCCTGGAAAGCTGTTGCTCAGCCTCATCTGCCCATGGCACTGCTCGCACAGAGGCACAGAGACTGGGGCTGCTTGCTTGTCTTGTCCCCTCAAACTTCAAATGTAGCTTAGGTGGTCCGTGCCGGGCGCATCCGGCAGCCCTGCTCCAAAAATGCGAACGTCTGCAGATAGCTCGCAGGCAGAAAGAGCTAGCCTGGAAAGCTGTTGCTCAGCCTCATCTGCCCATGGCACTGCTCGCACAGAGGCACAGAGACTGGGGCTGCTTGCTTGTTTTGCCCCCTCAAACTTCAAACGTAGCTTAGGTGGTCTGTGCCGGGCGCCTCCGGCAGCCCTGCTCCAAAAATGCGAACGTTTGCAGATAGCTCGCAGGCAGAAAGAGCTAGCCTGGAAAGCTGTTGCTCAGCCTCATCTGCCCATGGCACTGCTCGCACAGAGGCACAGAGACTGGGGCTGCTTGCTTGTCTTGTCCCCTCAAACTTCAAATGTAGCTTAGGTGGTCTGTGCCGGGCGCCTCCGGCAGCCCTGCTCCAAAAATGCGAACGTCTGCAGATAGCTCGCAGGCAGAAAGAGCTAGCCTGGAAAGCTGTTGCTCAGCCTCATCTGCCCATGGCACTGCTCGCACAGAGGCACAGAGACTGGGGCTGCTTGCTTGTCTTGTCCCCTCAAACTTCAAACGTAGCTTAGGTGGTCCGTGCCGGGCGCCTCCGGCAGCCCTGTTCCAAAAATGCGAACGTCTGCAGATAGCTCGCAGGCAGAAAGAGCTAGCCTGGAAAGCTGTTGCTCAGCCTCATCTGCCCATGGCACTGCTCGCACAGAGGCACAGAGACTGGGGCTGCTTGCTTGTCTTGTCCCCTCAAACTTCAAACGTAGCTTAGGTGGTCCGTGCCAGGCGCCTCCGGCAGCCTTGCTCCGAAAAACCAAATGTCTGCAGATAGCTCGCAGGCAGAAAGAGCTAGCCTGGAAAGCTGTTGCTCAGCCTCATCTGCCCATGGCACTGCTCGCACAGAGGCACAAAGACTGGGGCTGCTTGCTTGTCTTGTCCCCTCAAACTTCAAACATAGCTTAGGTGGTCTGTGCCGGGCGCCTCCGGCAGCCCTGCTCCGAAAATGCAAACGTCTGCAGATAGCTCGCAGGCAGAAAGAGCTAGCCTGGAAAGCTGTTGCTCAGCCTCATCTGCCCATGGCACTGCTCGCACAGAGGCACAGAGACTGGGGCTGCTTGCTTGTCTTGTCCCCTCAAACTTCAAATGTAGCTTAGGTGGTCCGTGCCGGGCGCATCCGGCAGCCCTGCTCCAAAAATGCGAACGTCTGCAGATAGCTCGCAGGCAGAAAGAGCTAGCCTGGAAAGCTGTTGCTCAGCCTCATCTGCCCATGGCACTGCTCGCACAGAGGCACAGAGACTGGGGCTGCTTGCTTGTCTTGTCCCCTCAAACTTCAAATGTAGCTTAGGTGGTCCGTGCCGGGCGCATCCGGCAGCCCTGCTCCAAAAATGCGAACGTCTGCAGATAGCTCGCAGGCAGAAAGAGCTAGCCTGGAAAGCTGTTGCTCAGCCTCATCTGCCCATGGCACTGCTCGCACAGAGGCACAGAGACTGGGGCTGCTTGCTTGTTTTGCCCCCTCAAACTTCAAACGTAGCTTAGGTGGTCTGTGCCGGGCGCCTCCGGCAGCCCTGCTCCAAAAATGCGAACGTTTGCAGATAGCTCGCAGGCAGAAAGAGCTAGCCTGGAAAGCTGTTGCTCAGCCTCATCTGCCCATGGCACTGCTCGCACAGAGGCACAGAGACTGGGGCTGCTTGCTTGTCTTGTCCCCTCAAACTTCAAATGTAGCTTAGGTGGTCTGTGCCGGGCGCCTCCGGCAGCCCTGCTCCAAAAATGCGAACGTCTGCAGATAGCTCGCAGGCAGAAAGAGCTAGCCTGGAAAGCTGTTGCTCAGCCTCATCTGCCCATGGCACTGCTCGCACAGAGGCACAGAGACTGGGGCTGCTTGCTTGTCTTGTCCCCTCAAACTTCAAACGTAGCTTAGGTGGTCCGTGCCGGGCGCCTCCGGCAGCCCTGTTCCAAAAATGCGAACGTCTGCAGATAGCTCGCAGGCAGAAAGAGCTAGCCTGGAAAGCTGTTGCTCAGCCTCATCTGCCCATGGCACTGCTCGCACAGAGGCACAGAGACTGGGGCTGCTTGCTTGTCTTGTCCCCTCAAACTTCAAACGTAGCTTAGGTGGTCTGTGCCGGGCGCCTCCGGCAGCCCTGCTCCGAAAATGCGAACGTCTGCAGATAGCTCGCAGGCAGAAAGAGCTAGCCTGGAAAGCTGTTGCTCAGCCTCATCTGCCCATGGCACTGCTCGCACAGAGGCACAGAGACTGGGGCTGCTTGCTTGTCTTGTCCCCTCAAATTTCAAATGTAGCTTAGGTGGTCTGTGCCGGGCGCCTCCGGCAGCCCTGCTCCAAAAATGCGAACGTCTGCAGATAGCTCGCAGGCAGAAAGAGCTAGCCTGGAAAGCTGTTGCTCAGCCTCATCTGCCCATGGCACCGCTCGCACAGAGGCACAGAGACTGGGGCTGCTTGCTTGTCTTGTCCCCTCAAACTTCAAACGTAGCTTAGGTGGTCTGTGCCGGGCGCCTCCGGCAGCCCTGCTCCGAAAATGCGAACGTCTGCAGATAGCTCGCAGGCAGAAAGAGCTAGCCTGGAAAGCTGTTGCTCAGCCTCATCTGCCCATGGCACTGCTCGCACAGAGGCACAGAGACTGGGGCTGCTTGCTTGTCTTGTCCCCTCAAACTTCAAACGTAGCTTAGGTGGTCCGTGCCGGGCGCCTCCGGCAGCCCTGCTCCGAAAATGCAAACGTCTGCAGATAGCTCGCAGGCAGAAAGAGCTAGCCTGGAAAGCTGTTGCTCAGCCTCATCTGCCCATGGCACTGCTCGCACAGAGGCACAGAGACTGGGGCTGCTTGCTTGTCTTGTCCCCTCAAACTTCAAACATAGCTTAGGTGGTCTGTGCCGGGCGCCTCCGGCAGCCCTGCTCCGAAAATGCAAACGTCTGCAGATAGCTCGCAGGCAGAAAGAGCTAGCCTGGAAAGCTGTTGCTCAGCCTCATCTGCCCATGGCACTGCTCGCACAGAGGCACAGAGACTGGGGCTGCTTGCTTGTCTTGTCCCCTCAAACTTCAAATGTAGCTTAGGTGGTCTGTGCCGGGCGCATCCGGCAGCCCTGCTCCGAAAATGCGAACGTCTGCAGATAGCTCGCAGGCAGAAAGAGCTAGCCTGGAAAGCTGTTGCTCAGCCTCATCTGCCCATGGCACTGCTCGCACAGAGGCACAGAGACTGGGGCTGCTTGCTTGTCTTGCCCCCTCAAACTTCAAACGTAGCTTAGGTGGTCTGTGCCGGGCGCCTCCGGCAGCCCTGCTCCAAAAATGCGAACGTTTGCAGATAGCTCGCAGGCAGAAAGAGCTAGCCTGGAAAGCTGTTGCTCAGCCTCATCTGCCCATGGCACTGCTCGCACAGAGGCACAGAGACTGGGGCTGCTTGCTTGTCTTGTCCCCTCAAACTTCAAACGTAGCTTAGGTGGTCTGTGCCGGGCGCCTCCGGCAGCCCTGCTCCAAAAATGCGAACGTCTGCAGATAGCTCGCAGGCAGAAAGAGCTAGCCTGGAAAGCTGTTGCTCAGCCTCATCTGCCCATGGCACTGCTCGCACAGAGGCACAGAGATGGGGGCTGCTTGCTTGTCTTGTCCCCTCAAACTTCAAACGTATCTTAGGTGGTCTGTGCCGGGCGCCTCCGGCAGCCCTGCTCCAAAAATGCGAACGTCTGCAGATAGCTCGCAGGCAGAAAGAGCTAGCCTGGAAAGCTGTTGCTCAGCCTCATCTGCCCATGGCACTGCTCGCACAGAGGCACAGAGACTGGGGCTGCTTGCTTGTCTTGTCCCCTCAAACTTCAAATGTAGCTTAGGTGGTCCGTGCCGGGCGCCTCCGGCAGCCCTGCTCCAAAAATGCGAACGTCTGCAGATAGCTCGCAGGCAGAAAGAGCTAGCCTGGAAAGCTGTTGCTCAGCCTCATCTGCCCATGGCACTGCTCGCACAGAGGCACAGAGACTGGGGCTGCTTGCTTGTCTTGTCCCCTCAAACTTCAAACGTAGCTTAGGTGGTCTGTGCCGGGCGCCTCCGGCAGCCCTGCTCCAAAAATGCAAACGTCTGCAGATAGCTCGCAGGCAGAAAGAGCTAGCCTGGAAAGCTGTTGCTCAGCCTCATCTGCCCATGGCACTGCTCGCACAGAGGCACAGAGACTGGGGCTGCTTGCTTGTCTTGTCCCCTCAAACTTCAAACGTAGCTTAGGTGGTCTGTGCCGGGCGCCTCCGGCAGCCCTGCTCCGAAAATGCGAACGTCTGCAGATAGCTCGCAGGCAGAAAGAGCTAGCCTGGAAAGCTGTTGCTCAGCCTCATCTGCCCATGGCACTGCTCGCACAGAGGCACAGAGACTGGGGCTGCTTGCTTGTTTTGCCCCCTCAAACTTCAAACGTAGCTTAGGTGGTCCGTGCCAGGCGACTCCGGCAGCCCTGCTCCGAAAATGCGAACGTCTGCAGATAGCTCGCAGGCAGAAAGAGCTAGCCTGGAAAGCTGTTGCTCAGCCTCATCTGCCCATGGCACTGCTCGCACAGAGGCACAGAGACTGGGGCTGCTTGCTTGTCTTTTCCCCTCAAACTTCAAACGTATCTTAGGTGGTCCATGCCGGGCGCCTTCGGCAGCCCTGCTCCGAAAATCCAAACGTCTGCAGATAGCTCGCAGGCAGAAAGAGCTAGCCTGGAAAGCTGTTGCTCAGCCTCATCTGCCCATGGCACTGCTCGCACAGAGGCACAGAGACTGGGGCTGCTTGCTTGTCTTGTCCCCTCAAACTTCAAATGTAGCTTAGGTGGTCCGTGCCGGGCGCCTCCGGCAGCCCTGCTCCAAAAATGCGAACGTCTGCAGATAGCTCGCAGGCAGAAAGAGCTAGCCTGGAAAGCTGTTGCCCAGCCTCATCTGCCCATGGCACTGCTCGCACAGAGGCACAGAGACTGGGGCTGCTTGCTTGTCTTGTCCCCTCAAACTTCAAACGTAGCTTAGGTGGTCTGTGCCGGGCGCCTCCGGCAGCCCTGCTCCGAAAATGCGAACGTCTGCAGATAGCTCGCAGGCAGAAAGAGCTAGCCTGGAAAGCTGTTGCTCAGCCTCATCTGCCCATGGCACTGCTCGCACAGAGGCACAGAGACTGGGGCTGCTTGCTTGTCTTGTCCCCTCAAACTTCAAACGTAGCTTAGGTGGTCTGTGCCGGGCCCCTCCGGCAGAGCTGCTCCAAAAATGCGAACGTCTGCAGATAGCTCGCAGGCAGAAAGAGCTAGCCTGGAAAGCTGTTGCTCAGCCTCATCTGCCCATGGCACTGCTCGCACAGAGGCACAGAGACTGGGGCTGCTTGCTTGTCTTGTCCCCTCAAACTTCAAATGTAGCTTAGGTGGTCCGTGCCGGGCGCATCCGGCAGCCCTGCTCCGAAAATGCGAACGTCTGCAGATAGCTCGTAGGCAGAAAGAGCTAGCCTGGAAAGCTGTTGCTCAGCCTCATCTGCCCATGGCACTGCTCGCACAGAGGCACAGAGACTGGGGCTGCTTGCTTTTTTTGCCCCCTCAGACTTCAAACGTAGCTTAGGTGGTCTGTGCCTGGCGCCTCCGGCAGCCCTGCTCCAAAAATGCGAACGTTTGCAGATAGCTCGCAGGCAGAAAGAGCTAGCCTGGAAAGCTGTTGCTCAGCCTCATCTTCCCATGGCACTGCTCGCACAGAGGCACAGAGACTGGGGCTGCTTGCTTGTCTTGACCCCTCAAACTTCAAACGTAGCTTAGGTGGTCTGTGCCGGGCGCCTCCGGCAGCCCTGCTCCAAAAATGCGAACGTCTGCAGATAGCTCGCAGGCAGAAAGAGCTAGCCTGGAAAGCTGTTGCTCAGCCTCATCTGCCCATGGCACTGCTCGCACAGAGGCACAGAGACTGGGGCTGCTTGCTTGTTTTGCCCCCTCAAACTTCAAACGTAGCTTAGGTGGTCTGTGCCGGGCGCCTCCGGCAGCCCTGCTCCAAAAATGCGAACGTTTGCAGATAGCTCGCAGGCAGAAAGAGCTAGCCTGGAAAGCTGTTGCTCAGCCTCATCTGCCCATGGCACTGCTCGCACAGAGGCACAGAGACTGGGGCTGCTTGCTTGTCTTGTCCCCTCAAACTTCAAACGTAGCTTAGGTGGTCTGTGCCGGGCGCCTCCAGCAGCCCTGCTCCAAAAATGCGAACGTCTGCAGATAGCTCGCAGGCAGAAAGAGCTAGCCTGGAAAGCTGTTGCTCAGCCTCATCTGCCCATGGCACTGCTCGCACAGAGGCACAGAGACTGGGGCTGCTTGCTTGTCTTGTCCCCTCAAACTTCAAACGTATCTTAGGTGGTCTGTGCCGGGCGCCTCCGGCAGCCCTGCTCCAAAAATGCGAACGTCTGCAGATAGCTCGCAGGCAGAAAGAGCTAGCCTGGAAAGCTGTTGCTCAGCCTCATCTGCCCATGGCACTGCTCGCACAGAGGCACAGAGACTGGGGCTGCTTGCTTGTCTTGTCCCCTCAAACTTCAAATGTAGCTTAGGTGGTCCGTGCCGGGCGCCTCCGGCAGCCCTGCTCCAAAAATGCGAACGTCTGCAGATAGCTCGCAGGCAGAAAGAGCTAGCCTGGAAAGCTGTTGCTCAGCCTCATCTGCCCATGGCACTGCTCGCACAGAGGCACAGAGACTGGGGCTGCTTGCTTGTCTTGTCCCCTCAAATTTCAAACGTAGCTTAGGTGGTCTGTGCCGGGCGCCTCCGGCAGCCCTGCTCTGAAAATGCGAACGTCTGCAGATAGCTCGCAGGCAGAAAGAGCTAGCCTGGAAAGCTGTTGCTCAGCCTCATCTGCCCATGGCACTGCTCGCACAGAGGCACAGAGACTGGGGCTGCTTGCTTGTCTTGTCCCCTCAAACTTCAAACGTAGCTTAGGTGGTCTGTGCCGGGCGCCTCCGGCAGCCCTGCTCCGAAAATGCGAACGTCTGCAGATAGCTCGCAGGCAGAAAGAGCTAGCCTGGAAAGCTGTTGCTCAGCCTCATCTGCCCATGGCACTGCTCGCACAGAGGCACAGAGACTGGGGCTGCTTGCTTGTCTTGTCCCATCAAATTTCAAATGCAGCTTAGGTGGTCTGTGCCGGGCGCCTCCGGCAGCCCTGCTCCAAAAATGCGAACGTCTGCAGATAGCTCGCAGGCAGAAAGAGCTAGCCTGGAAAGCTGTTGCTCAGCCTCATCTGCCCATGGCACTGCTCGCACAGAGGCACAGAGACTGGGGCTGCTTGCTTGTCTTGTCCCCTCAAACTTCAAACGTAGCTTAGGTGGTCTGTGCCGGGCGCCTCCGGCAGCCCTGCTCCGAAAATGCAAACGTCTGCAGATAGCTCGCAGGCAGAAAGAGCTAGCCTGGAAAGCTGTTGCTCAGCCTCATCTGCCCATGGCACTGCTCGCACAGAGGCACAGAGACTGGGGCTGCTTGCTTGTCTTGTCCCCTCAAACTTCAAACGTAGCTTAGGTGGTCCGTGCCGGGCGCCTCCGGCAGCCCTGCTCCGAAAATCCAAACGTCTGCAGATAGCTCGCAGGCAGAAAGAGCTAGCCTGGAAAGCTGTTGCTCAGCCTCATCTGCCCATGGCACTGCTCGCACAGAGGCACAGAGACTGGGGCTGCTTGCTTGTCTTGTCCCCTCAAACTTCAAACGTAGCTTAGGTGGTCCGTGCCAGGCGCCTCCGGCAGCCCTGCTCCGAAAAACCAAACGTCTGCAGATAGCTCGCAGGCAGAAAGAGCTAGCCTGGAAAGCTGTTGCTCAGCCTCATCTGCCCATGGCACTGCTCGCACAGAGGCACAAAGACTGGGGCTGCTTGCTTGTCTTGTCCCCTCAAACTTCAAACATAGCTTAGGTGGTCTGTGCCGGGCGCCTCCGGCAGCCCTGCTCCGAAAATGCAAACGTCTGCAGATAGCTCGCAGGCAGAAAGAGCTAGCCTGGAAAGCTGTTGCTCAGCCTCATCTGCCCATGGCACTGCTCGCACAGAGGCACAGAGACTGGGGCTGCTTGCTTGTCTTGTCCCCTCAAACTTCAAATGTAGCTTAGGTGGTCCGTGCCGGGCGCATCCGGCAGCCCTGCTCCGAAAATGCGAACGTCTGCAGATAGCTCGCAGGCAGAAAGAGCTAGCCTGGAAAGCTGTTGCTCAGCCTCATCTGCCCATGGCACTGCTCGCACAGAGGCACAGAGACTGGGGCTGCTTGCTTGTCTTGTCCCCTCAAACTTCAAATGTAGCTTAGGTGGTCCGTGCCGGGCGCATCCGGCAGCCCTGCTCCAAAAATGCGAACGTCTGCAGATAGCTCGCAGGCAGAAAGAGCTAGCCTGGAAAGCTGTTGCTCAGCCTCATCTGCCCATGGCACTGCTCGCACAGAGGCACAGAGACTGGGGCTGCTTGCTTGTTTTGCCCCCTCAAACTTCAAACGTAGCTTAGGTGGTCTGTGCCGGGCGCCTCCGGCAGCCCTGCTCCAAAAATGCGAACGTTTGCAGATAGCTCGCAGGCAGAAAGAGCTAGCCTGGAAAGCTGTTGCTCAGCCTCATCTGCCCATGGCACTGCTCGCACAGAGGCACAGAGACTGGGGCTGCTTGCTTGTCTTGTCCCCTCAAACTTCAAACGTAGCTTAGGTGGTCTGTGCCGGGCGCCTCCGGCAGCCCTGCTCCAAAAATGCGAACGTCTGCAGATAGCTCGCAGGCAGAAAGAGCTAGCCTGGAAAGCTGTTGCTCAGCCTCATCTGCCCATGGCACTGCTCGCACAGAGGCACAGAGACTGGGGCTGCTTGCTTGTCTTGTCCCCTCAAACTTCAAACGTAGCTTAGGTGGTCTGTGCCGGGCGCCTCCGGCAGCCCTGCTCCAAAAATGCGAACGTCTGCAGATAGCTCGCAGGCAGAAAGAGCTAGCCTGGAAAGCTGTTGCTCAGCCTCATCTGCCCATGGCACTGCTCGCACACAGGCACAGAGACTGGGGCTGCTTGCTTGTCTTGTCCCCTCAAACTTCAAATGTAGCTTAGGTGGTCCGTGCCGGGCGCCTCCGGCAGCCCTGCTCCAAAAATGCGAACGTCTGCAGATAGCTCGCAGGCAGAAAGAGCTAGCCTGGAAAGCTGTTGCTCAGCCTCATCTGCCCATGGCACTGCTCGCACAGAGGCACAGAGACTGGGGCTGCTTGCTTGTCTTGTCCCCTCAAACTTCAAACGTAGCTTAGGTGGTCTGTGCCGGGCGCCTCCGGCAGCCCTGCTCCAAAAATGCAAACGTCTGCAGATAGCTCGCAGGCAGAAAGAGCTAGCCTGGAAAGCTGTTGCTCAGCCTCATCTGCCCATGGCACTGCTCACACAGAGGCACAGAGACTGGGGCTGCTTGCTTGTCTTGTCCCCTCAAACTTCAAATGTAGCTTAGGTGGTCCGTGCCGGGCGCATCCGGCAGCCCTGCTCCGAAAATGCAAACGTCTGCAGATAGCTCGCAGCCAGAAAGGGCTAGCCTGGAAAGCTGTTGCTCAGCCTCATCTGCCCATGGCACTGCTCGCACAGAGGCACAGAGACTGGGGCTGCTTGCTTTTTTTGCCCCCTCAGACTTCAAACGTAGCTTAGGTGGTCTGTGCCGGGCGCCTCCGGCAGCCCTGCTCCAAAAATGCGAACGTTTGCAGATAGCTCGCAGGCAGAAAGAGCTAGCCTGGAAAGCTGTTGCTCAGCCTCATCTTCCCATGGCACTACTCGCACAGAGGCACAGAGACTGGGGCTGCTTGCTTGTCTTGACCCCTCAAACTTCAAACGTAGCTTAGGTGGTCTGTGCCGGGCGCCTCCGGCAGCCCTGCTCCGAAAATGCGAACGTCTGCAGATAGCTCGCAGGCAGAAAGAGCTAGCCTGGAAAGCTGTTGCTCAGCCTCATCTGCCCATGGCACTGCTCGCACAGAGGCACAGAGACTGGGGCTGCTTGCTTGTTTTGCCCCCTCAAACTTCAAACGTAGCTTAGGTGGTCCGTGCCAGGCGCCTCCGGCAGCCCTGCTCCGAAAATGCGAACGTCTGCAGATAGCTCGCAGGCTGAAAGAGCTAGCCTGGAAAGCTGTTGCTCAGCCTCATCTGCCCATGGCACTGCTCGCACAGAGGCACAGAGACTGGGGCTGCTTGCTTGTCTTGTCCCCTCAAACTTCAAACGTAGCTTAGGTGGTACATGCCGGGCGCCTCCGGCAGCCCTGCTCCGAAAATGCAAACTTCTGCAGATAGCTCGCAGGCAGAAAGAGCTAGCCTGGAAAGCTGTTGCTCAGCTCATCTGCCCATGGCACTGCTCGCACAGAGGCACAGAGACTGGGGCTGCTTGCTTGTCTTGTCCCCTCAAACTTCAAATGTAGCTTAGGTGGTCCGTGCCGGGCGCCTCCGGCAGCCCTGCTCCAAAAATGCGAACGTCTGCAGATAGCTCGCAGGCAGAAAGAGCTAGCCTGGAAAGCTGTTGCTCAGCCTCATCTGCCCATGGCACTGCTCGCACAGAGGCACAGAGACTGGGGCTGCTTGCTTGTCTTGTCCCCTCAAACTTCAAACGTAGCTTAGGTGGTCTGTGCCGGGCGCCTCCGGCAGCCCTGCTCCACAAATGCGAACGTCTGCAGATAGCTCGCAGGCAGAAAGAGCTAGCCTGGAAAGCTGTTGCTCAGCCTCATCTGCCCATGGCACTGCTCGCACAGAGGCACAGAGACTGGGGCTGCTTGCTTGTCTTGTCCCCTCAAATTTCAAATGTAGCTTAGGTGGTCTGTGCCGGGCGCCTCCGGCAGCCCTGCTCCAAAAATGCGAACGTCTGCAGATAGCTCGCAGGCAGAAAGAGCTAGCCTGGAAAGCTGTTGCTCAGCCTCATCTGCCCATGGCACTGCTCGCACAGAGGCACAGAGACTGGGGCTGCTTGCTTGTCTTGTCCCCTCAAACTTCAAACGTAGCTTAGGTGGTCTGTGCCGGGCGCCTCCGGCAGCCCTGCTCCGAAAATGCGAACGTCTGCAGATAGCTCGCAGGCAGAAAGAGCTAGCCTGGAAAGCTGTTGCTCAGCCTCATCTGCCCATGGCACTGCTCGCACAGAGGCACAGAGACTGGGGCTGCTTGCTTGTCTTGTCCCCTCAAATTTCAAATGTAGCTTAGGTGGTCTGTGCCGGGCGCCTCCGGCAGCCCTGCTCCAAAAATGCGAACGTCTGCAGATAGCTCGCAGGCAGAAAGAGCTAGCCTGGAAAGCTGTTGCTCAGCCTCATCTGCCCATGGCACTGCTCGCACAGAGGCACAGAGACTGGGGCTGCTTGCTTGTCTTGTCCCCTCAAACTTCAAACGTAGCTTAGGTGGTCTGTGCCGGGCGCATCCGGCAGCCCTGCTCCGAAAATGCGAACGTCTGCAGATAGCTCGCAGGCAGAAAGAGCTAGCCTGGAAAGCTGTTGCTCAGCCTCATCTGCCCATGGCACTGCTCGCACAGAGGCACAGAGACTGGGGCTGCTTGCTTGTCTTGTCCCCTCAAACTTCAAATGTAGCTTAGGTGGTCCGTGCCGGGCGCCTCCGGCAGCCCTGCTCCGAAAATGCAAACGTCTGCAGATAGCTCGCAGGCAGAAAGAGCTAGCCTGGAAAGCTGTTGCTCAGCCTCATCTGCCCATGGCACTGCTCGCACAGAGGCACAGAGACTGGGGCTGCTTGCTTGTCTTGTCCCCTCAAATTTCAAACGTAGCTTAGGTGGTCTGTGCCGGGCGCCTCCGGCAGCCCTGCTCTGAAAATGCGAACGTCTGCAGATAGCTCGCAGGCAGAAAGAGCTAGCCTGGAAAGCTGTTGCTCAGCCTCATCTGCCCATGGCACTGCTCGCACAGAGGCACAGAGACTGGGGCTGCTTGCTTGTCTTGTCCCCTCAAACTTCAAACGTAGCTTAGGTGGTCTGTGCCGGGCGCCTCCGGCAGCCCTGCTCCGAAAATGCGAACGTCTGCAGATAGCTCGCAGGCAGAAAGAGCTAGCCTGGAAAGCTGTTGCTCAGCCTCATCTGCCCATGGCACTGCTCGCACAGAGGCACAGAGACTGGGGCTGCTTGCTTGTCTTGTCCCATCAAATTTCAAATGCAGCTTAGGTGGTCTGTGCCGGGCGCCTCCGGCAGCCCTGCTCCAAAAATGCGAACGTCTGCAGATAGCTCGCAGGCAGAAAGAGCTAGCCTGGAAAGCTGTTGCTCAGCCTCATCTGCCCATGGCACTGCTCGCACAGAGGCACAGAGACTGGGGCTGCTTGCTTGTCTTGTCCCCTCAAACTTCAAACGTAGCTTAGGTGGTCTGTGCCGGGCGCCTCCGGCAGCCCTGCTCCGAAAATGCAAACGTCTGCAGATAGCTCGCAGGCAGAAAGAGCTAGCCTGGAAAGCTGTTGCTCAGCCTCATCTGCCCATGGCACTGCTCGCACAGAGGCACAGAGACTGGGGCTGCTTGCTTGTCTTGTCCCCTCAAACTTCAAACGTAGCTTAGGTGGTCCGTGCCGGGCGCCTCCGGCAGCCCTGCTCCGAAAATCCAAACGTCTGCAGATAGCTCGCAGGCAGAAAGAGCTAGCCTGGAAAGCTGTTGCTCAGCCTCATCTGCCCATGGCACTGCTCGCACAGAGGCACAGAGACTGGGGCTGCTTGCTTGTCTTGTCCCCTCAAACTTCAAACGTAGCTTAGGTGGTCCGTGCCAGGCGCCTCCGGCAGCCCTGCTCCGAAAAACCAAACGTCTGCAGATAGCTCGCAGGCAGAAAGAGCTAGCCTGGAAAGCTGTTGCTCAGCCTCATCTGCCCATGGCACTGCTCGCACAGAGGCACAAAGACTGGGGCTGCTTGCTTGTCTTGTCCCCTCAAACTTCAAACATAGCTTAGGTGGTCTGTGCCGGGCGCCTCCGGCAGCCCTGCTCCGAAAATGCAAACGTCTGCAGATAGCTCGCAGGCAGAAAGAGCTAGCCTGGAAAGCTGTTGCTCCGCCTCATCTGCCCATGGCACTGCTCGCACAGAGGCACAGAGACTGGGGCTGCTTGCTTGTCTTGTCCCCTCAAACTTCAAATGTAGCTTAGGTGGTCCGTGCCGGGCGCATCCGGCAGCCCTGCTCCGAAAATGCGAACGTCTGCAGATAGCTCGCAGGCAGAAAGAGCTAGCCTGGAAAGCTGTTGCTCAGCCTCATCTGCCCATGGCACTGCTCGCACAGAGGCACAGAGACTGGGGCTGCTTGCTTGTCTTGTCCCCTCAAACTTCAAATGTAGCTTAGGTGGTCCGTGCCGGGCGCATCCGGCAGCCCTGCTCCAAAAATGCGAACGTCTGCAGATAGCTCGCAGGCAGAAAGAGCTAGCCTGGAAAGCTGTTGCTCAGCCTCATCTGCCCATGGCACTGCTCGCACAGAGGCACAGAGACTGGGGCTGCTTGCTTGTTTTGCCCCCTCAAACTTCAAACGTAGCTTAGGTGGTCTGTGCCGGGCGCCTCCGGCAGCCCTGCTCCAAAAATGCGAACGTTTGCAGATAGCTCGCAGGCAGAAAGAGCTAGCCTGGAAAGCTGTTGCTCAGCCTCATCTGCCCATGGCACTGCTCGCACAGAGGCACAGAGACTGGGGCTGCTTGCTTGTCTTGTCCCCTCAAACTTCAAACGTAGCTTAGGTGGTCTGTGCCGGGCGCCTCCGGCAGCCCTGCTCCAAAAATGCGAACGTCTGCAGATAGCTCGCAGGCAGAAAGAGCTAGCCTGGAAAGCTGTTGCTCAGCCTCATCTGCCCATGGCACTGCTCGCACAGAGGCACAGAGACTGGGGCTGCTTGCTTGTCTTGTCCCCTCAAACTTCAAACGTAGCTTAGGTGGTCTGTGCCGGGCGCCTCCGGCAGCCCTGCTCCAAAAATGCGAACGTCTGCAGATAGCTCGCAGGCAGAAAGAGCTAGCCTGGAAAGCTGTTGCTCAGCCTCATCTGCCCATGGCACTGCTCGCACACAGGCACAGAGACTGGGGCTGCTTGCTTGTCTTGTCCCCTCAAACTTCAAATGTAGCTTAGGTGGTCCGTGCCGGGCGCCTCCGGCAGCCCTGCTCCAAAAATGCGAACGTCTGCAGATAGCTCGCAGGCAGAAAGAGCTAGCCTGGAAAGCTGTTGCTCAGCCTCATCTGCCCATGGCACTGCTCGCACAGAGGCACAGAGACTGGGGCTGCTTGCTTGTCTTGTCCCCTCAAACTTCAAACGTAGCTTAGGTGGTCTGTGCCGGGCGCCTCCGGCAGCCCTGCTCCAAAAATGCAAACGTCTGCAGATAGCTCGCAGGCAGAAAGAGCTAGCCTGGAAAGCTGTTGCTCAGCCTCATCTGCCCATGGCACTGCTCACACAGAGGCACAGAGACTGGGGCTGCTTGCTTGTCTTGTCCCCTCAAACTTCAAATGTAGCTTAGGTGGTCCGTGCCGGGCGCATCCGGCAGCCCTGCTCCGAAAATGCAAACGTCTGCAGATAGCTCGCAGCCAGAAAGAGCTAGCCTGGAAAGCTGTTGCTCAGCCTCATCTGCCCATGGCACTGCTCGCACAGAGGCACAGAGACTGGGGCTGCTTGCTTTTTTTGCCCCCTCAGACTTCAAACGTAGCTTAGGTGGTCTGTGCCGGGCGCCTCCGGCAGCCCTGCTCCGAAAATGCGAACGTCTGCAGATAGCTCGCAGGCAGAAAGAGCTAGCCTGGAAAGCTGTTGCTCAGCCTCATCTGCCCATGGCACTGCTCGCACAGAGGCACAGAGACTGGGGCTGCTTGCTTGTTTTGCTTGCCCCCTCAAACTTCAAACGTAGCTTAGGTGGTCCGTGCCAGGCGCCTCCGGCAGCCCTGCTCCGAAAATGCGAACGTCTGCAGATAGCTCGCAGGCTGAAAGAGCTAGCCTGGAAAGCTGTTGCTCAGCCTCATCTGCCCATGGCACTGCTCGCACAGAGGCACAGAGACTGGGGCTGCTTGCTTGTCTTGTCCCCTCAAACTTCAAACGTAGCTTAGGTGGTACATGCCGGGCGCCTCCGGCAGCCCTGCTCCGAAAATCCAAACTTCTGCAGATAGCTCGCAGGCAGAAAGAGCTAGCCTGGAAAGCTGTTGCTCAGCTCATCTGCCCATGGCACTGCTCGCACAGAGGCACAGAGACTGGGGCTGCTTGCTTGTCTTGTCCCCTCAAACTTCAAATGTAGCTTAGGTGGTCCGTGCCGGGCGCCTCCGGCAGCCCTGCTCCAAAAATGCGAACGTCTGCAGATAGCTCGCAGGCAGAAAGAGCTAGCCTGGAAAGCTGTTGCTCAGCCTCATCTGCCCATGGCACTGCTCGCACAGAGGCACAGAGACTGGGGCTGCTTGCTTGTCTTGTCCCCTCAAACTTCAAACGTAGCTTAGGTGGTCTGTGCCGGGCGCCTCCGGCAGCCCTGCTCCACAAATGCGAACGTCTGCAGATAGCTCGCAGGCAGAAAGAGCTAGCCTGGAAAGCTGTTGCTCAGCCTCATCTGCCCATGGCACTGCTCGCACAGAGGCACAGAGACTGGGGCTGCTTGCTTGTCTTGTCCCCTCAAATTTCAAATGTAGCTTAGGTGGTCTGTGCCGGGCGCCTCCGGCAGCCCTGCTCCAAAAATGCGAACGTCTGCAGATAGCTCGCAGGCAGAAAGAGCTAGCCTTGAAAGCTGTTGCTCAGCCTCATCTGCCCATGGCACTGCTCGCACAGAGGCACAGAGACTGGGGCTGCTTGCTTGTCTTGTCCCCTCAAACTTCAAACGTAGCTTAGGTGGTCTGTGCCGGGCGCCTCCGGCAGCCCTGCTCCAAAAATGCGAACGTCTGCAGATAGCTCGCAGGCAGAAAGAGCTAGCCTGGAAAGCTGTTGCTCAGCCTCATCTGCCCATGGCACTGCTCGCACAGAGGCACAGAGACTGGGGCTGCTTGCTTGTCTTGTCCCCTCAAATTTCAAATGTAGCTTAGGTGGTCTGTGCCGGGCGCCTCCGGCAGCCCTGCTCCAAAAATGCGAACGTCTGCAGATAGCTCGCAGGCAGAAAGAGCTAGCCTGGAAAGCTGTTGCTCAGCCTCATCTGCCCATGGCACTGCTCGCACAGAGGCACAGAGACTGGGGCTGCTTGCTTGTCTTGACCCCTCAAACTTCAAACGTAGCTTAGGTGGTCTGTGCCGGGCGCCTCCGGCAGCCCTGCTCCGAAAATGCGAACGTCTGCAGATAGCTCGCAGGCAGAAAGAGCTAGCCTGGAAAGCTGTTGCTCAGCCTCATCTGCCCATGGCACTGCTCGCACAGAGGCACAGAGACTGGGGCTGCTTGCTTGTCTTGTCCCCTCAAACTTCAAATGTAGCTTAGGTGGTCCGTGCCGGGCGCCTCCGGCAGCCCTGCTCCGAAAATGCAAACGTCTGCAGATAGCTCGCAGGCAGAAAGAGCTAGCCTGGAAAGCTGTTGCTCAGCCTCATCTGCCCATGGCACTGCTCGCACAGAGGCACAGAGACTGGGGCTGCTTGCTTGTCTTGTCCCCTCAAACTTCAAACATAGCTTAGGTGGTCTGTGCCGGGCGCCTCCGGCAGCCCTGCTCCGAAAATGCAAACGTCTGCAGATAGCTCGCAGGCAGAAAGAGCTAGCCTGGAAAGCTGTTGCTCAGCCTCATCTGCCCATGGCACTGCTCGCACAGAGGCACAGAGACTGGGGCTGCTTGCTTGTCTTGTCCCCTCAAACTTCAAACGTAGCTTAGGTGGTCCATGCCGGGCGCCTTCGGCAGCCCTGCTCCGAAAATCCAAACGTCTGCAGATAGCTCGCAGGCAGAAAGAGCTAGCCTGGAAAGCTGTTGCTCAGCCTCATCTGCCCATGGCACTGCTCGCACAGAGGCACAGAGACTGGGGCTGCTTGCTTGTCTTGTCCCCTCAAACTTCAAATGTAGCTTAGGTGGTCCGTGCCGGGCGCCTCCGACAGCCCTGCTCCAAAAATGCGAACGTCTGCAGATAGCTCGCAGGCAGAAAGAGCTAGCCTGGAAAGCTGTTGCCCAGCCTCATCTGCCCATGGCACTGCTCGCACAGAGGCACAGAGACTGGGGCTGCTTGCTTGTCTTGTCCCCTCAAACTTCAAATGTAGCTTAGGTGGTCCGTGCCGGGCGCCTCCGGCAGCCCTGCTCCGAAAATGCAAACGTCTGCAGATAGCTCGCAGGCAGAAAGAGCTAGCCTGGAAAGCTGTTGCTCAGCCTCATCTGCCCATGGCACTGCTCGCACAGAGGCACAGAGACTGGGGCTGCTTGCTTGTCTTGTCCCCTCAAACTTCAAACATAGCTTAGGTGGTCTGTGCCGGGCGCCTCCGGCAGCCCTGCTCCGAAAATGCAAACGTCTGCAGATAGCTCGCAGGCAGAAAGAGCTAGCCTGGAAAGCTGTTGCTCAGCCTCATCTGCCCATGGCACTGCTCGCACAGAGGCACAGAGACTGGGGCTGCTTGCTTGTCTTGTCCCCTCAAACTTCAAATGTAGCTTAGGTGGTCCGTGCCGGGCGCATCCGGCAGCCCTGCTCCGAAAATGCAAACGTCTGCAGATAGCTCGCAGGCAGAAAGAGCTAGCCTGGAAAGCTGTTGCTCAGCCTCATCTGCCCATGGCACTGCTCGCACAGAGGCACAGAGACTGGGGCTGCTTGCTTGTTTTGCCCCCTCAAACTTCAAAAGTAACTTAGGTGGTCTGTGCCGGGCGCCTCCGGCAGCCCTGCTCCAAAAATGCGAACGTTTGCAGATAGCTCGCAGGCAGAAAGAGCTAGCCTGGAAAGCTGTTGCTCAGCCTCATCTGCCCATGGCACTGCTCGCACAGAGGCACAGAGACTGGGGCTGCTTGCTTGTCTTGTCCCCTCAAACTTCAAACGTAGCTTAGGTGGTCCATGCCGGGCGCCTTCGGCAGCCCTGCTCCGAAAATCCAAACGTCTGCAGATAGCTCGCAGGCAGAAAGAGCTAGCCTGGAAAGCTGTTGCTCAGCCTCATCTGCCCATGGCACTGCTCGCACAGAGGCACAGAGACTGGGGCTGCTTGCTTGTCTTGTCCCCTCAAACTTCAAATGTAGCTTAGGTGGTCCGTGCCGGGCGCCTCCGGCAGCCCTGCTCCAAAAATGCGAACGTCTGCAGATAGCTCGCAGGCAGAAAGAGCTAGCCTGGAAAGCTGTTGCCCAGCCTCATCTGCCCATGGCACTGCTCGCACAGAGGCACAGAGACTGGGGCTGCTTGCTTGTCTTGTCCCCTCAAACTTCAAACGTAGCTTAGGTGGTCTGTGCCGGGCCCCTCCGGCAGCCCTGCTCCAAAAATGCGAACGTCTGCAGATAGCTCGCAGGCAGAAAGAGCTAGCCTGGAAAGCTGTTGCTCAGCCTCATCTGCCCATGGCACTGCTCACACAGAGGCACAGAGACTGGGGCTGCTTGCTTGTCTTGTCCCCTCAAACTTCAAATGTAGCTTAGGTGGTCCGTGCCGGGCGCATCCGGCAGCCCTGCTCCGAAAATGCGAACGTCTGCAGATAGCTCGCAGGCAGAAAGAGCTAGCCTGGAAAGCTGTTGCTCAGCCTCATCTGCCCATGGCACTGCTCACACAGAGGCACAGAGACTGGGGCTGCTTGCTTTTTTTGCCCCCTCAGACTTCAAACGTAGCTTAGGTGGTCTGTGCCGGGCGCCTCCGGCAGCCCTGCTCCAAAAATGCGAACGTTTGCAGATAGCTCACAGGCAGAAAGAGCTAGCCTGGAAAGCTGTTGCTCAGCCTCATCTTCCCATGGCACTGCTCGCACAGAGGCACAGAGACTGGGGCTGCTTGCTTGTCTTGACCCCTCAAACTTCAAACGTAGCTTAGGTGGTCTGTGCCGGGCGCCTCCGGCAGCCCTGCTCCGAAAATGCGAACGTCTGCAGATAGCTCGCAGGCAGAAAGAGCTAGCCTGGAAAGCTGTTGCTCAGCCTCATCTGCCCATGGCACTGCTCGCACAGAGGCACAGAGACTGGGGCTGCTTGCTTGTTTTGCCCCCTCAAACTTCAAACGTAGCTTAGGTGGTCCGTGCCAGGCGCCTCCGGCAGCCCTGCTCCGAAAATGCGAACGTCTGCAGATAGCTCGCAGGCAGAAAGAGCTAGCCTGGAAAGCTGTTGCTCAGCCTCATCTGCCCATGGCACTGCTCGCACAGAGGCACAGAGACTGGGGCTGCTTGCTTGTCTTGTCCCCTCAAACTTCAAATGTAGCTTAGGTGGTCCGTGCCGGGCGCATCCGGCAGCCCTGCTCCAAAAATGCAAACGTCTGCAGATAGCTCGCAGGCAGAAAGAGCTAGCCTGGAAAGCTGTTGCTCAGCCTCATCTGCCCATGGCACTGCTCGCACAGAGGCACAGAGACTGGGGCTGCTTGCTTGTCTTGTCCCCTCAAACTTCAAACGTAGCTTAGGTGGTCTGTGCCGGGCCCCTCCGGCAGCCCTGCTCCGAAAATGCGAACGTCTGCAGATAGCTCGCAGGCAGAAAGAGCTAGCCTGGAAAGCTGTTGCTCAGCCTCATCTGCCCATGGCACTGCTCGCACAGAGGCACAGAGACTGGGGCTGCTTGCTTGTCTTGCCACCTCAAACTTCAAACGTAACTTAGGTGGTCCGTGCCGGGCGCCTCCGGCAGCCCTGCTCCGAAAATGCGAACGTCTGCAGATAGCTCGCAGGCAGAAAGAGCTAGCCTGGAAAGCTGTTGCTCAGCCTCATCTGCCCATGGCACTGCTCGCACAGAGGCACAGAGACTGGGGCTGCTTGCTTGTCTTGTCCCCTCAAACTTCAAATGTAGCTTAGGTGGTCCGTGCCGGGCGCCTCCGGCAGCCCTGCTCCAAAAATGCGAACGTCTGCAGATAGCTCGCAGGCAGAAAGAGCTAGCCTGGAAAGCTGTTGCCCAGCCTCATCTGCCCATGGCACTGCTCGCACAGAGGCACAGAGACTGGGGCTGCTTGCTTGTCTTGTCCCCTCAAACTTCAAACATAGCTTAGGTGGTCTGTGCCGGGCGCCTCTGGCAGCCCTGCTCCGAAAATGCGAACGTCTGCAGATAGCTCGCAGGCAGAAAGAGCTAGCCCGGAAAGCTGTTGCTCAGCCTCATCTGCCCATGGCACTGCTCGCACAGAGGCACAGAGACTGGGGCTGCTTGCTTGTCTTGTCCCCTCAAACTTCAAACGTAGCTTAGGTGGTCTGTGCCGGGCGCCTCCGGCAGCCCTGCTCCAAAAATGCGAACGTTTGCAGATAGCTCGCAGGCAGAAAGAGCTAGCCTGGAAAGCTGTTGCTCAGCCTCATCTTCCCATGGCACTGCTCGCACACAGGCACAGAGACTGGGGCTGCTTGCTTGTCTTGACCCCTCAAACTTCAAACGTAGCTTAGGTGGTCTGTGCCGGGCGCCTCCGGCAGCCCTGCTCCGAAAATGCGAACGTCTGCAGATAGCTCGCAGGCAGAAAGAGCTAGCCTGGAAAGCTGTTGCTCAGCCTCATCTGCCCATGGCACTGCTCGCACAGAGGCACAGAGACTGGGGCTGCTTGCTTGTCTTGTCCCCTCAAACTTCAAACGTAGCTTAGGTGGTCTGTGCCGGGCGCATCCGGCAGCCCTGCTCCGAAAATGCGAACGTCTGCAGATAGCTCGCAGGCAGAAAGAGCTAGCCTGGAAAGCTGTTGCTCAGCCTCATCTGCCCATGGCACTGCTCGCACAGAGGCACAGAGACTGGGGCTGCTTGCTTGTCTTGTCCCCTCAAACTTCAAATGTAGCTTAGGTGGTCCGTGCCGGGCGCCTCCGGCAGCCCTGCTCCGAAAATGCAAACGTCTGCAGATAGCTCGCAGGCAGAAAGAGCTAGCCTGGAAAGCTGTTGCTCAGCCTCATCTGCCCATGGCACTGCTCGCACAGAGGCACAGAGACTGGGGCTGCTTGCTTGTCTTGTCCCCTCAAACTTCAAACATAGCTTAGGTGGTCTGTGCCAGGCGCCTCCGGCAGCCCTGCTCCGAAAATGCAAACGTCTGCAGATAGCTCGCAGGCAGAAAGAGCTAGCCTGGAAAGCTGTTGCTCAGCCTCATCTGCCCATGGCACTGCTCGCACAGAGGCACAGAGACTGGGGCTGCTTGCTTGTCTTGTCCCCTCAAACTTCAAATGTAGCTTAGGTGGTCCGTGCCGGGCGCATCCGGCAGCCCTGCTCCGAAAATGCGAACGTCTGCAGATAGCTCGCAGGCAGAAAGAGCTAGCCTGGAAAGCTGTTGCTCAGCCTCATCTGCCCATGGCACTGCTCGCACAGAGGCACAGAGACTGGGGCTGCTTGCTTGTTTTGCCCCCTCAAACTTCAAAAGTAACTTAGGTGGTCTGTGCCGGGCGCCTCCGGCAGCCCTGCTCCAAAAATGCGAACGTTTGCAGATAGCTCGCAGGCAGAAAGAGCTAGCCTGGAAAGCTGTTGCTCAGCCTCATCTGCCCATGGCACTGCTCGCACAGAGGCACAGAGACTGGGGCTGCTTGCTTGTCTTGTCCCCTCAAACTTCAAACGTAGCTTAGGTGGTCCATGCCGGGCGCCTTCGGCAGCCCTGCTCCGAAAATCCAAACGTCTGCAGATAGCTCGCAGGCAGAAAGAGCTAGCCTGGAAAGCTGTTGCTCAGCCTCATCTGCCCATGGCACTGCTCGCACAGAGGCACAGAGACTGGGGCTGCTTGCTTGTCTTGACCCCTCAAACTTCAAATGTAGCTTAGGTGGTCCGTGCCGGGCGCCTCCGGCAGCCCTGCTCCAAAAATGCGAACGTCTGCAGATAGCTCGCAGGCAGAAAGAGCTAGCCTGGAAAGCTGTTGCCCAGCCTCATCTGCCCATGGCACTGCTCGCACAGAGGCACAGAGACTGGGGCTGCTTGCTTGTCTTGTCCCCTCAAACTTCAAACGTAGCTTAGGTGGTCTGTGCCGTGCGCCTCTGGCAGCCCTGCTCCGAAAATGCGAACGTCTGCAGATAGCTCGCAGGCAGAAAGAGCTAGCCCGGAAAGCTGTTGCTCAGCCTCATCTGCCCATGGCACTGCTCGCACAGAGGCACAGAGACTGGGGCTGCTTGCTTGTCTTGTCCCCTCAAACTTCAAATGTAGCTTAGGTGGTCTGTGCCGGGCCCCTCCGGCAGCCCTGCTCCAAAAATGCGAACGTCTGCAGATAGCTCGCAGGCAGAAAGAGCTAGCCTGGAAAGCTGTTGCTCAGCCTCATCTGCCCATGGCACTGCTCACACAGAGGCACAGAGACTGGGGCTGCTTGCTTGTCTTGTCCCCTCAAACTTCAAATGTAGCTTAGGTGGTCCGTGCCGGGCGCATCCGGCAGCCCTGCTCCGAAAATGCGAACGTCTGCAGATAGCTCGCAGGCAGAAAGAGCTAGCCTGGAAAGCTGTTGCTCAGCCTCATCTGCCCATGGCACTGCTTGCACAGAGGCACAGAGACTGGGGCTGCTTGCTTGTTTTACCCCCTCAAACTTCAAACGTAGCTTAGGTGGTCCGTGCCAGGCGACTCCGGCAGCCCTGCTCCGAAAATGCGAACGTCTGCAGATAGCTCGCAGGCAGAAAGAGCTAGCCTGGAAAGCTGTTGCTCAGCCTCATCTGCCCATGGCACTGCTCGCACAGAGGCACAGAGACTGGGGCTGCTTGCTTGTCTTGCCCCCTCAAACTTCAAACGTAACTTAGGTGGTCCGTGCCGGGCGCCTCCGGCAGCCCTGCTCCGAAAATGCGAACGTCTGCAGATAGCTCGCAGGCAGAAAGAGCTAGCCTGGAAAGCTGTTGCTCAGCCTCATCTGCCCATGGCACTGCTCGCACAGAGGCACAGAGACTGGGGCTGCTTGCTTGTCTTGTCCCCTCAAACTTCAAATGTAGCTTAGGTGGTCCGTGCCGGGCGCCTCCGGCAGCCCTGCTCCAAAAATGCGAACGTCTGCAGATAGCTCGCAGGCAGAAAGAGCTAGCCTGGAAAGCTGTTGCCCAGCCTCATCTGCCCATGGCACTGCTCGCACAGAGGCACAGAGACTGGGGCTGCTTGCTTGTCTTGTCCCCTCAAACTTCAAACGTAGCTTAGGTGGTCTGTGCCGGGCGCCTCTGGCAGCCCTGCTCCGAAAATGCGAACGTCTGCAGATAGCTCGCAGGCAGAAAGAGCTAGCCCGGAAAGCTGTTGCTCAGCCTCATCTGCCCATGGCACTGCTCGCACAGAGGCACAGAGACTGGGGCTGCTTGCTTGTCTTGTCCCCTCAAACTTCAAACGTAGCTTAGGTGGTCTGTGCCGGGCGCCTCCGGCAGCCCTGCTCCAAAAATGCGAACGTTTGCAGATAGCTCGCAGGCAGAAAGAGCTAGCCTGGAAAGCTGTTGCTCAGCCTCATCTTCCCATGGCACTGCTCGCACACAGGCACAGAGACTGGGGCTGCTTGCTTGTCTTGACCCCTCAAACTTCAAACGTAGCTTAGGTGGTCTGTGCCGGGCGCCTCCGGCAGCCCTGCTCCGAAAATGCGAACGTCTGCAGATAGCTCGCAGGCAGAAAGAGCTAGCCTGGAAAGCTGTTGCTCAGCCTCATCTGCCCATGGCACTGCTCGCACAGAGGCACAGAGACTGGGGCTGCTTGCTTGTTTTGCCCCCTCAAACTTCAAACGTAGCTTAGGTGGTCCGTGCCAGGCGCCTCCGGCAGCCCTGCTCCGAAAATGCGAACGTCTGCAGATAGCTCGCAGGCAGAAAGAGCTAGCCTGGAAAGCTGTTGCTCAGCCTCATCTGCCCATGGCACTGCTCGCACAGAGGCACAGAGACTGGGGCTGCTTGCTTGTCTTGTCCCCTCAAACTTCAAAGGTAGCTTAGGTGGTCCGTGCCGGGCGCATCCAGCAGCCCTGCTCCAAAAATGCAAACGTCTGCAGATAGCTCGCAGGCAGAAAGAGCTAGCCTGGAAAGCTGTTGCTCAGCCTCATCTGCCCATGGCACTGCTCGCACAGAGGCACAGAGACTGGGGCTGCTTGCTTGTCTTGTCCCCTCAAACTTCAAACGTAGCTTAGGTGGTCCGTGCCGGGCGCCTCCGGCAGCCCTGCTCCGAAAATGCGAACGTCTGCAGATAGCTCGCAGGCAGAAAGAGCTAGACTGGAAAGCTGTTGCTCAGCCTCATCTGCCCATGGCACTGCTCGCACAGAGGCACAGAGACTGGGGCTGCTTGCTTGTTTTACTCCCTCAAACTTCAAACGTAGCTTAGGTGGTCCGTGCCAGGCGACTCCGGCAGCCCTGCTCCGAAAATGCGAACGTCTGCAGATAGCTCGCAGGCAGAAAGAGCTAGCCTGGAAAGCTGTTGCTCAGCCTCATCTGCCCATGGCACTGCTCGCACAGAGGCACAGAGACTGGGGCTGCTTGCTTGTCTTGCCCCCTCAAACTTCAAACGTAACTTAGGTGGTCCGTGCCGGGCGCCTCCGGCAGCCCTGCTCCGAAAATGCGAACGTCTGCAGATAGCTCGCAGGCAGAAAGAGCTAGCCTGGAAAGCTGTTGCTCAGCCTCATCTGCCCATGGCACTGCTCGCACAGAGGCACAGAGACTGGGGCTGCTTGCTTGTCTTGTCCCCTCAAACTTCAAATGTAGCTTAGGTGGTCCGTGCCTGGCGCCTCCGGCAGCCCTGCTCCAAAAATGCGAACGTCTGCAGATAGCTCGCAGGCAGAAAGAGCTAGCCTGGAAAGCTGTTGCCCAGCCTCATCTGCCCATGGCACTGCTCGCACAGAGGCACAGAGACTGGGGCTGCTTGCTTGTCTTGTCCCCTCAAACTTCAAACGTAGCTTAGGTGGTCTGTGCCGGGCGCCTCTGGCAGCCCTGCTCCGAAAATGCGAACGTCTGCAGATAGCTCGCAGGCAGAAAGAGCTAGCCCGGAAAGCTGTTGCTCAGCCTCATCTGCCCATGGCACTGCTCGCACAGAGGCACAGAGACTGGGGCTGCTTGCTTGTCTTGTCCCCTCAAACTTCAAACGTAGCTTAGGTGGTCTGTGCCGGGCCCCTCCGGCAGCCCTGCTCCAAAAATGCGAACGTCTGCAGATAGCTCGCAGGCAGAAAGAGCTAGCCTGGAAAGCTGTTGCTCAGCCTCATCTGCCCATGGCACTGCTCACACAGAGGCACAGAGACTGGGGCTGCTTGCTTGTCTTGTCCCCTCAAACTTCAAATGTAGCTTAGGTGGTCCGTGCCGGGCGCATCCGGCAGCCCTGCTCCGAAATTGCGAACGTCTGCAGATAGCTCGCAGGCAGAAAGAGCTAGCCTGGAAAGCTGTTGCTCAGCCTCATCTGCCCATGGCACTGCTCGCACAGAGGCACAGAGACTGGGGCTGCTTGCTTTTTTTGCCCCCTCAGACTTCAAACGTAGCTTAGGTGGTCTGTGCCGGGCGCCTCCGGCAGCCCTGCTCCAAAAATGCAAACGTTTGCAGATAGTTCGCAGGCAGAAAGAGCTAGCCTGGAAAGCTGTTGCTCAGCCTCATCTGCCCATGGCACTGCTCGCACAGAGGCACAGAGACTGGGGCTGCTTGCTTGTCTTGTCCCCTCAAACTTCAAACGTAGCTTAGGTGGTACATGCCGGGCGCCTCCGGCAGCCCTGCTCCGAAAATCCAAACGTCTGCAGATAGCTCGCAGGCAGAAAGAGCTAGCCTGGAAAGCTGTTGCTCAGCCTCATCTGCCCATGGCACTGCTCGCACAGAGGCACAGAGACTGGGGCTGCTTGCTTGTCTTGTCCCCTCAAACTTCAAACGTAACTTAGGTGGTCTGTGCCGGGCGCCTCCGGCAGCCCTGCTCCAAAAATGCGAACGTCTGCAGATAGCTCGCAGGCAGAAAGAGCTAGCCTGGAAAGCTGTTGCTCAGCCTCATCTGCCCATGGCACTGCTCGCACAGAGGCACAGAGACTGGGGCTGCTTGCTTGTCTTGTCCCCTCAAACTTCAAATGTAGCTTAGGTGGTCCGTGCCGGGCGCCTCCGACAGCCCTGCTCCAAAAATGCGAACGTCTGCAGATAGCTCGCAGGCAGAAAGAGCTAGCCTGGAAAGCTGTTGCTCAGCCTCATCTGCCCATGGCACTGCTCGCACAGAGGCACAGAGACTGGGGCTGCTTGCTTGTCTTGTCCCCTCAAACTTCAAACGTAGCTTAGGTGGTCTGTGCCGGGCGCATCCGGCAGCCCTGCTCCGAAAATGCGAACGTCTGCAGATAGCTCGCAGGCAGAAAGAGCTAGCCTGGAAAGCTGTTGCTCAGCCTCATCTGCCCATGGCACTGCTCGCACAGAGGCACAGAGACTGGGGCTGCTTGCTTGTCTTGTCCCCTCAAACTTCAAACGTAGCTTAGGTGGTCTGTGCCGGGCGCCTCCGGCAGCCCTGCTCCAAAAATGCGAACGTCTGCAAATAGCTCGCAGGCAGAAAGAGCTAGCCTGGAAAGCTGTTGCTCAGCCTCATCTGCCCATGGCACTGCTCGCACAGAGGCACAGAGACTGGGGCTGCTTGCTTGTCTTGTCCCATCAAATTTCAAATGCGGCTTAAGTGGTCTGTGCCGGGCGCCTCCGGCAGCCCTGCTCCGAAAATGCGAACGTCTGCAGATAGCTCGCAGGCAGAAAGAGCTAGCCTGGAAAGCTGTTGCTCAGCCTCATCTGCCCATGGCACTGCTCGCACAGAGGCACAGAGACTGGGGCTGCTTGCTTGTCTTGTCCCCTCAAACTTCAAACGTAGCTTAGGTGGTCTGTGCCGGGCGCCTCCGGCAGCCCTGCTCCGAAAATGCGAACGTCTGCAGATAGCTCGCAGGCAGAAAGAGCTAGCCTGGAAAGCTGTTGCTCAGCCTCATCTGCCCATGGCACTGCTCGCACAGAGGCACAGAGACTGGGGCTGCTTGCTTGTCTTGTCCCCTCAAACTTCAAATGTAGCTTAGGTGGTCCGTGCCGGGCGCCTCCGGCAGCCCTGCTCCGAAAATCCAAACGTCTGCAGATAGCTCGCAGGCAGAAAGAGCTAGCCTGGAAAGCTGTTGCTCAGCCTCATCTGCCCATGGCACTGCTCGCACAGAGGCACAGAGACTGGGGCTGCTTGCTTGTCTTGTCCCCTCAAACTTCAAACGTAGCTTAGGTGGTCCGTGCCAGGCGCCTCCGGCAGCCTTGCTCCGAAAAACCAAACGTCTGCAGATAGCTCGCAGGCAGAAAGAGCTAGCCTGGAAAGCTGTTGCTCAGCCTCATCTGCCCATGGCACTGCTCGCACAGAGGCACAGAGACTGGGGCTGCTTGCTTGTCTTGTCCCCTCAAACTTCAAACATAGCTTAGGTGGTCTGTGCCGGGCGCCTCCGGCAGCCCTGCTCCGAAAATGCAAACGTCTGCAGATAGCTCGCAGGCAGAAAGAGCTAGCCTGGAAAGCTGTTGCTCAGCCTCATCTGCCCATGGCACTGCTCGCACAGAGGCACAGAGACTGGGGCTGCTTGCTTGTCTTGTCCCCTCAAACTTCAAATGTAGCTTAGGTGGTCTGTGCCGGGCGCATCCGGCAGCCCTGCTCCGAAAATGCGAACGTCTGCAGATAGCTCGCAGGCAGAAAGAGCTAGCCTGGAAAGCTGTTGCTCAGCCTCATCTGCCCATGGCACTGCTCGCACAGAGGCACAGAGACTGGGGCTGCTTGCTTGTCTTGTCCCCTCAAACTTCAAATGTAGCTTAGGTGGTCCGTGCCGGGCGCATCCGGCAGCCCTGCTCCAAAAATGCGAACGTCTGCAGATAGCTCGCAGGCAGAAAGAGCTAGCCTGGAAAGCTGTTGCTCAGCCTCATCTGCCCATGGCACTGCTCGCACAGAGGCACAGAGACTGGGGCTGCTTGCTTGTTTTGCCCCCTCAAACTTCAAACGTAGCTTAGGTGGTCTGTGCCGGGCGCCTCCGGCAGCCCTGCTCCAAAAATGCGAACGTTTGCAGATAGCTCGCAGGCAGAAAGAGCTAGCCTGGAAAGCTGTTGCTCAGCCTCATCTGCCCATGGCACTGCTCGCACAGAGGCACAGAGACTGGGGCTGCTTGCTTGTCTTGTCCCCTCAAACTTCAAACGTAGCTTAGGTGGTCTGTGCCGGGCGCCTTCGGCAGCCCTGCTCCGAAAATGCGAACGTCTGCAGATAGCTCGCAGGCTGAAAGAGCTAGCCTGGAAAGCTGTTGCTCAGCCTCATCTGCCCATGGCACTGCTCGCACAGAGGCACAGAGACTGGGGCTGCTTGCTTGTCTTGTCCCCTCAAACTTCAAACGTAGCTTAGGTGGTACATGCCGGGCGCCTCCGGCAGCCCTGCTCCGAAAATCCAAACTTCTGCAGATAGCTCGCAGGCAGAAAGAGCTAGCCTGGAAAGCTGTTGCTCAGCTCATCTGCCCATGGCACTGCTCGCACAGAGGCACAGAGACTGGGGCTGCTTGCTTGTCTTGTCCCCTCAAACTTCAAATGTAGCTTAGGTGGTCCGTGCCGGGCGCCTCCGGCAGCCCTGCTCCAAAAATGCGAACGTCTGCAGATAGCTCGCAGGCAGAAAGAGCTAGCCTGGAAAGCTGTTGCTCAGCCTCATCTGCCCATGGCACTGCTCGCACAGAGGCACAGAGACTGGGGCTGCTTGCTTGTCTTGTCCCCTCAAACTTCAAACGTAGCTTAGGTGGTCTGTGCCGGGCGCCTCCGGCAGCCCTGCTCCACAAATGCGAACGTCTGCAGATAGCTCGCAGGCAGAAAGAGCTAGCCTGGAAAGCTGTTGCTCAGCCTCATCTGCCCATGGCACTGCTCGCACAGAGGCACAGAGACTGGGGCTGCTTGCTTGTCTTGTCCCCTCAAATTTCAAATGTAGCTTAGGTGGTCTGTGCCGGGCGCCTCCGGCAGCCCTGCTCCAAAAATGCGAACGTCTGCAGATAGCTCGCAGGCAGAAAGAGCTAGCCTTGAAAGCTGTTGCTCAGCCTCATCTGCCCATGGCACTGCTCGCACAGAGGCACAGAGACTGGGGCTGCTTGCTTGTCTTGTCCCCTCAAACTTCAAACGTAGCTTAGGTGGTCTGTGCCGGGCGCCTCCGGCAGCCCTGCTCCGAAAATGCGAACGTCTGCAGATAGCTCGCAGGCAGAAAGAGCTAGCCTGGAAAGCTGTTGCTCAGCCTCATCTGCCCATGGCACTGCTCGCACAGAGGCACAGAGACTGGGGCTGCTTGCTTGTCTTGTCCCCTCAAATTTCAAATGTAGCTTAGGTGGTCTGTGCCGGGCGCCTCCGGCAGCCCTGCTCCAAAAATGCGAACGTCTGCAGATA
This sequence comes from Opisthocomus hoazin, assembly GCF_030867145.1. Lineage (NCBI taxonomy): Eukaryota > Metazoa > Chordata > Aves > Opisthocomiformes > Opisthocomidae > Opisthocomus > Opisthocomus hoazin. Next base: position 426,162 of record NW_027448739.1, on the reverse strand, counting down.
GCTCGCAGGCAGAAAGAGCTAGCCTGGAAAGCTGTTGCTCAGCCTCATCTGCCCATGGCACTGCTCGCACAGAGGCACAGAGACTGGGGCTGCTTGCTTGTCTTGTCCCCTCAAACTTCAAACGTAGCTTAGGTGGTCTGTGCCGGGCGCATCCGGCAGCCCTGCTCCGAAAATGCGAACGTCTGCAGATAGCTCGCAGGCAGAAAGAGCTAGCCTGGAAAGCTGTTGCTCAGCCTCATCTGCCCATGGCACTGCTCGCACAGAGGCACAGAGACTGGGGCTGCTTGCTTGTCTTGTCCCCTCAAACTTCAAATGTAGCTTAGGTGGTCCGTGCCGGGCGCCTCCGGCAGCCCTGCTCCGAAAATGCAAACGTCTGCAGATAGCTCGCAGGCAGAAAGAGCTAGCCTGGAAAGCTGTTGCTCAGCCTCATCTGCCCATGGCACTGCTCGCACAGAGGCACAGAGACTGGGGCTGCTTGCTTGTCTTGTCCCCTCAAACTTCAAACATAGCTTAGGTGGTCTGTGCCGGGCGCCTCCGGCAGCCCTGCTCCGAAAATGCAAACGTCTGCAGATAGCTCGCAGGCAGAAAGAGCTAGCCTGGAAAGCTGTTGCTCAGCCTCATCTGCCCATGGCACTGCTCGCACAGAGGCACAGAGACTGGGGCTGCTTGCTTGTCTTGTCCCCTCAAACTTCAAATGTAGCTTAGGTGGTCCGTGCCGGGCGCATCCGGCAGCCCTGCTCCGAAAATGCAAACGTCTGCAGATAGCTCGCAGGCAGAAAGAGCTAGCCTGGAAAGCTGTTGCTCAGCCTCATCTGCCCATGGCACTGCTCGCACAGAGGCACAGAGACTGGGGCTGCTTGCTTGTTTTGCCCCCTCAAACTTCAAAAGTAACTTAGGTGGTCTGTGCCGGGCGCCTCCGGCAGCCCTGCTCCAAAAATGCGAACGTTTGCAGATAGCTCGCAGGCAGAAAGAGCTAGCCTGGAAAGCTGTTGCTCAGCCTCATCTGCCCATGGCACTGCTCGCACAGAGGCACAGAGACTGGGGCTGCTTGCTTGTCTTGTCCCCTCAAACTTCAAACGTAGCTTAGGTGGTCCATGCCGGGCGCCTTCGGCAGCCCTGCTCCGAAAATCCAAACGTCTGCAGATAGCTCGCAGGCAGAAAGAGCTAGCCTGGAAAGCTGTTGCTCAGCCTCATCTGCCCATGGCACTGCTCGCACAGAGGCACAGAGACTGGGGCTGCTTGCTTGTCTTGTCCCCTCAAACTTCAAATGTAGCTTAGGTGGTCCGTGCCGGGCGCCTCCGGCAGCCCTGCTCCAAAAATGCGAACGTCTGCAGATAGCTCGCAGGCAGAAAGAGCTAGCCTGGAAAGCTGTTGCCCAGCCTCATCTGCCCATGGCACTGCTCGCACAGAGGCACAGAGACTGGGGCTGCTTGCTTGTCTTGTCCCCTCAAACTTCAAACGTAGCTTAGGTGGTCTGTGCCGTGCGCCTCTGGCAGCCCTGCTCCGAAAATGCGAACGTCTGCAGATAGCTCGCAGGCAGAAAGAGCTAGCCTGGAAAGCTGTTGCTCAGCCTCATCTGCCCATGGCACTGCTCGCACAGAGGCACAGAGACTGGGGCTGCTTGCTTGTCTTGTCCCCTCAAACTTCAAACGTATCTTAGGTGGTCTGTGCCGGGCCCCTCCGGCAGCCCTGCTCCAAAAATGCGAACGTCTGCAGATAGCTCGCAGGCAGAAAGAGCTAGCCTGGAAAGCTGTTGCTCAGCCTCATCTGCCCATGGCACTGCTCACACAGAGGCACAGAGACTGGGGCTGCTTGCTTGTCTTGTCCCCTCAAACTTCAAATGTAGCTTAGGTGGTCCGTGCCGGGCGCATCCGGCAGCCCTGCTCCGAAAATGCGAACGTCTGCAGATAGCTCGCAGGCAGAAAGAGCTAGCCTGGAAAGCTGTTGCTCAGCCTCATCTGCCCATGGCACTGCTCACACAGAGGCACAGAGACTGGGGCTGCTTGCTTTTTTTGCCCCCTCAGACTTCAAACGTAGCTTAGGTGGTCTGTGCCGGGCGCCTCCGGCAGCCCTGCTCCGAAAATGCAAACGTCTGCAGATAGCTCGCAGGCAGAAAGAGCTAGCCTGGAAAGCTGTTGCTCAGCCTCATCTGCCCATGGCACTGCTCGCACAGAGGCACAGAGACTGGGGCTGCTTGCTTGTCTTGTCCCCTCAAACTTCAAATGTAGCTTAGGTGGTCCGTGCTGGGCGCATCCGGCAGCCCTGCTCCGAAAATGCAAACGTCTGCAGATAGCTCGCAGGCAGAAAGAGCTAGCCTGGAAAGCTGTTGCTCAGCCTCATCTGCCCATGGCACTGCTCGCACAGAGGCACAGAGACTGGGGCTGCTTGCTTGTTTTGCCCCCTCAAACTTCAAAAGTAACTTAGGTGGTCTGTGCCGGGCGCCTCCGGCAGCCCTGCTCCAAAAATGCGAACGTTTGCAGATAGCTCGCAGGCAGAAAGAGCTAGCCTGGAAAGCTGTTGCTCAGCCTCATCTGCCCATGGCACTGCTCGCACAGAGGCACAGAGACTGGGGCTGCTTGCTTGTCTTGTCCCCTCAAACTTCAAACGTAGCTTAGGTGGTCCATGCCGGGCGCCTTCGGCAGCCCTGCTCCGAAAATCCAAACGTCTGCAGATAGCTCGCAGGCAGAAAGAGCTAGCCTGGAAAGCTGTTGCTCAGCCTCATCTGCCCATGGCACTGCTCGCACAGAGGCACAGAGACTGGGGCTGCTTGCTTGTCTTGTCCCCTCAAACTTCAAATGTAGCTTAGGTGGTCCGTGCCGGGCGCCTCCGGCAGCCCTGCTCCAAAAATGCGAACGTCTGCAGATAGCTCGCAGGCAGAAAGAGCTAGCCTGGAAAGCTGTTGCCCAGCCTCATCTGCCCATGGCACTGCTCGCACAGAGGCACAGAGACTGGGGCTGCTTGCTTGTCTTGTCCCCTCAAACTTCAAACGTAGCTTAGGTGGTCTGTGCCGTGCGCCTCTGGCAGCCCTGCTCCAAAAATGCGAACGTCTGCAGATAGCTCGCAGGCAGAAAGAGCTAGCCTGGAAAGCTGTTGCTCAGCCTCATCTGCCCATGGCACTGCTCGCACAGAGGCACAGAGACTGGGGCTGCTTGCTTGTCTTGTCCCCTCAAACTTCAAACGTATCTTAGGTGGTCTGTGCCGGGCCCCTCCGGCAGCCCTGCTCCAAAAATGCGAACGTCTGCAGATAGCTCGCAGGCAGAAAGAGCTAGCCTGGAAAGCTGTTGCTCAGCCTCATCTGCCCATGGCACTGCTCACACAGAGGCACAGAGACTGGGGCTGCTTGCTTGTCTTGTCCCCTCAAACTTCAAATGTAGCTTAGGTGGTCCGTGCCGGGCGCATCCGGCAGCCCTGCTCCGAAAATGCGAACGTCTGCAGATAGCTCGCAGGCAGAAAGAGCTAGCCTGGAAAGCTGTTGCTCAGCCTCATCTGCCCATGGCACTGCTCACACAGAGGCACAGAGACTGGGGCTGCTTGCTTTTTTTGCCCCCTCAGACTTCAAACGTAGCTTAGGTGGTCTGTGCCGGGCGCCTCCGGCAGCCCTGCTCCAAAAATGCGAACGTTTGCAGATAGCTCGCAGGCAGAAAGAGCTAGCCTGGAAAGCTGTTGCTCAGCCTCATCTTCCCATGGCACTGCTCGCACAGAGGCACAGAGACTGGGGCTGCTTGCTTGTCTTGACCCCTCAAACTTCAAACGTAGCTTAGGTGGTCTGTGCCGGGCGCCTCCGGCAGCCCTGCTCCGAAAATGCGAACGTCTGCAGATAGCTCGCAGGCAGAAAGAGCTAGCCTGGAAAGCTGTTGCTCAGCCTCATCTGCCCATGGCACTGCTCGCACAGAGGCACAGAGACTGGGTCTGCTTGCTTGTTTTGCCCCCTCAAACTTCAAACGTAGCTTAGGTGGTCCGTGCCAGGCGCCTCCGGCAGCCCTGCTCCGAAAATGCGAACGTCTGCAGATAGCTCGCAGGCAGAAAGAGCTAGCCTGGAAAGCTGTTGCTCAGCCTCATCTGCCCATGGCACTGCTCGCACAGAGGCACAGAGACTGGGGCTGCTTGCTTGTCTTGTCCCCTCAAACTTCAAACGTAGCTTAGGTGGTCTGTGCCGTGCCCCTCTGGCAGCCCTGCTCCGAAAATGCGAACGTCTGCAGATAGCTCGCAGGCAGAAAGAGCTAGCCTGGAAAGCTGTTGCTCAGCCTCATCTGCCCATGGCACTGCTCGCACAGAGGCACAGAGACTGGGGCTGCTTGCTTGTCTTGTCCCCTCAAACTTCAAACGTATCTTAGGTGGTCTGTGCCGGGCCCCTCCGGCAGCCCTGCTCCGAAAATGCGAACGTCTGCAGATAGCTCGCAGGCAGAAAGAGCTAGCCTGGAAAGCTGTTGCTCAGCCTCATCTGCCCATGGCACTGCTCACACAGAGGCACAGAGACTGGGGCTGCTTGCTTGTCTTGTCCCCTCAAACTTCAAATGTAGCTTAGGTGGTCCGTGCCGGGCGCATCCGGCAGCCCTGCTCCGAAAATGCGAACGTCTGCAGATAGCTCGCAGGCAGAAAGAGCTAGCCTGGAAAGCTGTTGCTCAGCCTCATCTGCCCATGGCACTGCTCACACAGAGGCACAGAGACTGGGGCTGCTTGCTTTTTTTGCCCCCTCAGACTTCAAACGTAGCTTAGGTGGTCTGTGCCGGGCGCCTCCGGCAGCCCTGCTCCAAAAATGCGAACGTTTGCAGATAGCTCGCAGGCAGAAAGAGCTAGCCTGGAAAGCTGTTGCTCAGCCTCATCTTCCCATGGCACTGCTCGCACAGAGGCACAGAGACTGGGGCTGCTTGCTTGTCTTGACCCCTCAAACTTCAAACGTAGCTTAGGTGGTCTGTGCCGGGCGCCTCCGGCAGCCCTGCTCCGAAAATGCGAACGTCTGCAGATAGCTCGCAGGCAGAAAGAGCTAGCCTGGAAAGCTGTTGCTCAGCCTCATCTGCCCATGGCACTGCTCGCACAGAGGCACAGAGACTGGGGCTGCTTGCTTGTTTTGCCCCCTCAAACTTCAAACGTAGCTTAGGTGGTCCGTGCCAGGCGCCTCCGGCAACCCTGCTCCGAAAATGCGAACGTCTGCAGATAGCTCGCAGGCAGAAAGAGCTAGCCTGGAAAGCTGTTGCTCAGCCTCATCTGCCCATGGCACTGCTCGCACAGAGGCACAGAGACTGGGGCTGCTTGCTTGTCTTGTCCCCTCAAACTTCAAATGTAGCTTAGGTGGTCCGTGCCGGGCGCATCCGGCAGCCCTGCTCCAAAAATGCAAACGTCTGCAGATAGCTCGCAGGCAGAAAGAGCTAGCCTGGAAAGCTGTTGCTCAGCCTCATCTGCCCATGGCACTGCTCGCACAGAGGCACAGAGACTGGGGCTGCTTGCTTGTCTTGCCCCCTCAAACTTCAAACGTAACTTAGGTGGTCCGTGCCGGGCGCCTCCGGCAGCCCTGCTCCGAAAATGCGAACGTCTGCAGATAGCTCGCAGGCAGAAAGAGCTAGCCTGGAAAGCTGTTGCTCAGCCTCATCTGCCCATGGCACTGCTCGCACAGAGGCACAGAGACTGGGGCTGCTTGCTTGTCTTGTCCCCTCAAACTTCAAATGTAGCTTAGGTGGTCCGTGCCGGGCGCCTCCGGCAGCCCTGCTCCAAAAATGCGAACGTCTGCAGATAGCTCGCAGGCAGAAAGAGCTAGCCTGGAAAGCTGTTGCCCAGCCTCATCTGCCCATGGCACTGCTCGCACAGAGGCACAGAGACTGGGGCTGCTTGCTTGTCTTGTCCCCTCAAACTTCAAACGTAGCTTAGGTGGTCTGTGCCGGGCGCCTCTGGCAGCCCTGCTCCGAAAATGCGAACGTCTGCAGATAGCTCGCAGGCAGAAAGAGCTAGCCCGGAAAGCTGTTGCTCAGCCTCATCTGCCCATGGCACTGCTCGCACAGAGGCACAGAGACTGGGGCTGCTTGCTTGTCTTGTCCCCTCAAACTTCAAACGTAGCTTAGGTGGTCTGTGCCGGGCGCCTCCGGCAGCCCTGCTCCAAAAATGCGAACGTTTGCAGATAGCTCGCAGGCAGAAAGAGCTAGCCTGGAAAGCTGTTGCTCAGCCTCATCTTCCCATGGCACTGCTCGCACACAGGCACAGAGACTGGGGCTGCTTGCTTGTCTTGACCCCTCAAACTTCAAACGTAGCTTAGGTGGTCTGTGCCGGGCGCCTCCGGCAGCCCTGCTCCGAAAATGCGAACGTCTGCAGATAGCTCGCAGGCAGAAAGAGCTAGCCTGGAAAGCTGTTGCTCAGCCTCATCTGCCCATGGCACTGCTCGCACAGAGGCACAGAGACTGGGGCTGCTTGCTTGTTTTGCCCCCTCAAACTTCAAACGTAGCTTAGGTGGTCCGTGCCAGGCGCCTCCGGCAGCCCTGCTCCGAAAATGCGAACGTCTGCAGATAGCTCGCAGGCAGAAAGAGCTAGCCTGGAAAGCTGTTGCTCAGCCTCATCTGCCCATGGCACTGCTCGCACAGAGGCACAGAGACTGGGGCTGCTTGCTTGTCTTGTCCCCTCAAACTTCAAACGTAGCTTAGGTGGTCTGTGCCGGGCGCATCCGGCAGCCCTGCTCCGAAAATGCGAACGTCTGCAGATAGCTCGCAGGCAGAAAGAGCTAGCCTGGAAAGCTGTTGCTCAGCCTCATCTGCCCATGGCACTGCTCGCACAGAGGCACAGAGACTGGGGCTGCTTGCTTGTCTTGTCCCCTCAAACTTCAAATGTAGCTTAGGTGGTCCGTGCCGGGCGCCTCCGGCAGCCCTGCTCCGAAAATGCAAACGTCTGCAGATAGCTCGCAGGCAGAAAGAGCTAGCCTGGAAAGCTGTTGCTCAGCCTCATCTGCCCATGGCACTGCTCGCACAGAGGCACAGAGACTGGGGCTGCTTGCTTGTCTTGTCCCCTCAAACTTCAAACATAGCTTAGGTGGTCTGTGCCAGGCGCCTCCGGCAGCCCTGCTCCGAAAATGCAAACGTCTGCAGATAGCTCGCAGGCAGAAAGAGCTAGCCTGGAAAGCTGTTGCTCAGCCTCATCTGCCCATGGCACTGCTCGCACAGAGGCACAGAGACTGGGGCTGCTTGCTTGTCTTGTCCCCTCAAACTTCAAATGTAGCTTAGGTGGTCCGTGCCGGGCGCATCCGGCAGCCCTGCTCCGAAAATGCGAACGTCTGCAGATAGCTCGCAGGCAGAAAGAGCTAGCCTGGAAAGCTGTTGCTCAGCCTCATCTGCCCATGGCACTGCTCGCACAGAGGCACAGAGACTGGGGCTGCTTGCTTGTTTTGCCCCCTCAAACTTCAAAAGTAACTTAGGTGGTCTGTGCCGGGCGCCTCCGGCAGCCCTGCTCCAAAAATGCGAACGTTTGCAGATAGCTCGCAGGCAGAAAGAGCTAGCCTGGAAAGCTGTTGCTCAGCCTCATCTGCCCATGGCACTGCTCGCACAGAGGCACAGAGACTGGGGCTGCTTGCTTGTCTTGTCCCCTCAAACTTCAAACGTAGCTTAGGTGGTCCATGCCGGGCGCCTTCGGCAGCCCTGCTCCGAAAATGCGAACGTCTGCAGATAGCTCGCAGGCAGAAAGAGCTAGCCTGGAAAGCTGTTGCTCAGCCTCATCTGCCCATGGCACTGCTCGCACAGAGGCACAGAGACTGGGGCTGCTTGCTTGTCTTGTCCCCTCAAACTTCAAATGTAGCTTAGGTGGTCCGTGCCGGGCGCCTCCGGCAGCCCTGCTCCAAAAATGCGAACGTCTGCAGATAGCTCGCAGGCAGAAAGAGCTAGCCTGGAAAGCTGTTGCCCAGCCTCATCTGCCCATGGCACTGCTCGCACAGAGGCACAGAGACTGGGGCTGCTTGCTTGTCTTGACCCCTCAAACTTCAAACGTAGCTTAGGTGGTCTGTGCCGGGCGCCTCCGGCAGCCCTGCTCCGAAAATGCGAACGTCTGCAGATAGCTCGCAGGCAGAAAGAGCTAGCCTGGAAAGCTGTTGCTCAGCCTCATCTGCCCATGGCACTGCTCGCACAGAGGCACAGAGACTGGGGCTGCTTGCTTGTCTTGTCCCCTCAAACTTCAAACGTAGCTTAGGTGGTCTGTGCCGGGCGCATCCGGCAGCCCTGCTCCGAAAATGCGAACGTCTGCAGATAGCTCGCAGGCAGAAAGAGCTAGCCTGGAAAGCTGTTGCTCAGCCTCATCTGCCCATGGCACTGCTCGCACAGAGGCACAGAGACTGGGGCTGCTTGCTTGTCTTGTCCCCTCAAACTTCAAATGTAGCTTAGGTGGTCCGTGCCGGGCGCCTCCGGCAGCCCTGCTCCGAAAATGCAAACGTCTGCAGATAGCTCGCAGGCAGAAAGAGCTAGCCTGGAAAGCTGTTGCTCAGCCTCATCTGCCCATGGCACTGCTCGCACAGAGGCACAGAGACTGGGGCTGCTTGCTTGTCTTGTCCCCTCAAACTTCAAACATAGCTTAGGTGGTCTGTGCCAGGCGCCTCCGGCAGCCCTGCTCCGAAAATGCAAACGTCTGCAGATAGCTCGCAGGCAGAAAGAGCTAGCCTGGAAAGCTGTTGCTCAGCCTCATCTGCCCATGGCACTGCTCGCACAGAGGCACAGAGACTGGGGCTGCTTGCTTGTCTTGTCCCCTCAAACTTCAAATGTAGCTTAGGTGGTCCGTGCCGGGCGCATCCAGCAGCCCTGCTCCGAAAATGCGAACGTCTGCAGATAGCTCGCAGGCAGAAAGAGCTAGCCTGGAAAGCTGTTGCTCAGCCTCATCTGCCCATGGCACTGCTCGCACAGAGGCACAGAGACTGGGGCTGCTTGCTTGTTTTGCCCCCTCAAACTTCAAAAGTAACTTAGGTGGTCTGTGCCGGGCGCCTCCGGCAGCCCTGCTCCAAAAATGCGAACGTTTGCAGATAGCTCGCAGGCAGAAAGAGCTAGCCTGGAAAGCTGTTGCTCAGCCTCATCTGCCCATGGCACTGCTCGCACAGAGGCACAGAGACTGGGGCTGCTTGCTTGTCTTGTCCCCTCAAACTTCAAACGTAGCTTAGGTGGTCCATGCCGGGCGCCTTCGGCAGCCCTGCTCCGAAAATGCGAACGTCTGCAGATAGCTCGCAGGCAGAAAGAGCTAGCCTGGAAAGCTGTTGCTCAGCCTCATCTGCCCATGGCACTGCTCGCACAGAGGCACAGAGACTGGGGCTGCTTGCTTGTCTTGTCCCCTCAAACTTCAAATGTAGCTTAGGTGGTCCATGCCGGGCGCCTCCGGCAGCCCTGCTCCAAAAATGCGAACGTCTGCAGATAGCTCGCAGGCAGAAAGAGCTAGCCTGGAAAGCTGTTGCCCAGCCTCATCTGCCCATGGCACTGCTCGCACAGAGGCACAGAGACTGGGGCTGCTTGCTTGTCTTGTCCCCTCAAACTTCAAACGTAGCTTAGGTGGTCTGTGCCGTGCGCCTCTGGCAGCCCTGCTCCGAAAATGCGAACGTCTGCAGATAGCTCGCAGGCAGAAAGAGCTAGCCCGGAAAGCTGTTGCTCAGCCTCATCTGCCCATGGCACTGCTCGCACAGAGGCACAGAGACTGGGGCTGCTTGCTTGTCTTGTCCCCTCAAACTTCAAATGTAGCTTAGGTGGTCTGTGCCGGGCCCCTCCGGCAGCCCTGCTCCAAAAATGCGAACGTCTGCAGATAGCTCGCAGGCAGAAAGAGCTAGCCTGGAAAGCTGTTGCTCAGCCTCATCTGCCCATGGCACTGCTCACACAGAGGCACAGAGACTGGGGCTGCTTGCTTGTCTTGTCCCCTCAAACTTCAAATGTAGCTTAGGTGGTCCGTGCCGGGCGCATCCGGCAGCCCTGCTCCGAAAATGCGAACGTCTGCAGATAGCTCGCAGGCAGAAAGAGCTAGCCTGGAAAGCTGTTGCTCAGCCTCATCTGCCCATGGCACTGCTCGCACAGAGGCACAGAGACTGGGGCTGCTTGCTTTTTTTGCCCCCTCAGACTTCAAACGTAGCTTAGGTGGTCCGTGCCGGGCGCATCCGGCAGCCCTGCTCCAAAAATGCAAACGTCTGCAGATAGCTCGCAGGCAGAAAGAGCTAGCCTGGAAAGCTGTTGCTCAGCCTCATCTGCCCATGGCACTGCTCGCACAGAGGCACAGAGACTGGGGCTGCTTGCTTGTCTTGTCCCCTCAAACTTCAAACGTAGCTTAGGTGGTCTGTGCCGGGCGCCTCCGGCAGCCCTGCTCCGAAAATGCGAACGTCTGCAGATAGCTCGCAGGCAGAAAGAGCTAGCCTGGAAAGCTGTTGCTCAGCCTCATCTGCCCATGGCACTGCTTGCACAGAGGCACAGAGACTGGGGCTGCTTGCTTGTTTTACCCCCTCAAACTTCAAACGTAGCTTAGGTGGTCCGTGCCAGGCGACTCCGGCAGCCCTGCTCCGAAAATGCGAACGTCTGCAGATAGCTCGCAGGCAGAAAGAGCTAGCCTGGAAAGCTGTTGCTCAGCCTCATCTGCCCATGGCACTGCTCGCACAGAGGCACAGAGACTGGGGCTGCTTGCTTGTCTTGCCCCCTCAAACTTCAAACGTAACTTAGGTGGTCCGTGCCGGGCGCCTCCGGCAGCCCTGCTCCGAAAATGCGAACGTCTGCAGATAGCTCGCAGGCAGAAAGAGCTAGCCTGGAAAGCTGTTGCTCAGCCTCATCTGCCCATGGCACTGCTCGCACAGAGGCACAGAGACTGGGGCTGCTTGCTTGTCTTGTCCCCTCAAACTTCAAATGTAGCTTAGGTGGTCCGTGCCGGGCGCCTCCGGCAGCCCTGCTCCAAAAATGCGAACGTCTGCAGATAGCTCGCAGGCAGAAAGAGCTAGCCTGGAAAGCTGTTGCCCAGCCTCATCTGCCCATGGCACTGCTCGCACAGAGGCACAGAGACTGGGGCTGCTTGCTTGTCTTGTCCCCTCAAACTTCAAACGTAGCTTAGGTGGTCTGTGCCGGGCGCCTCTGGCAGCCCTGCTCCGAAAATGCGAACGTCTGCAGATAGCTCGCAGGCAGAAAGAGCTAGCCCGGAAAGCTGTTGCTCAGCCTCATCTGCCCATGGCACTGCTCGCACAGAGGCACAGAGACTGGGGCTGCTTGCTTGTCTTGTCCCCTCAAACTTCAAACGTAGCTTAGGTGGTCTGTGCCGGGCGCCTCCGGCAGCCCTGCTCCAAAAATGCGAACGTTTGCAGATAGCTCGCAGGCAGAAAGAGCTAGCCTGGAAAGCTGTTGCTCAGCCTCATCTTCCCATGGCACTGCTCGCACACAGGCACAGAGACTGGGGCTGCTTGCTTGTCTTGACCCCTCAAACTTCAAACGTAGCTTAGGTGGTCTGTGCCGGGCGCCTCCGGCAGCCCTGCTCCGAAAATGCGAACGTCTGCAGATAGCTCGCAGGCAGAAAGAGCTAGCCTGGAAAGCTGTTGCTCAGCCTCATCTGCCCATGGCACTGCTCGCACAGAGGCACAGAGACTGGGGCTGCTTGCTTGTTTTGCCCCCTCAAACTTCAAACGTAGCTTAGGTGGTCCGTGCCAGGCGCCTCCGGCAGCCCTGCTCCGAAAATGCGAACGTCTGCAGATAGCTCGCAGGCAGAAAGAGCTAGCCTGGAAAGCTGTTGCTCAGCCTCATCTGCCCATGGCACTGCTCGCACAGAGGCACAGAGACTGGGGCTGCTTGCTTGTCTTGTCCCCTCAAACTTCAAAGGTAGCTTAGGTGGTCCGTGCCGGGCGCATCCAGCAGCCCTGCTCCAAAAATGCAAACGTCTGCAGATAGCTCGCAGGCAGAAAGAGCTAGCCTGGAAAGCTGTTGCTCAGCCTCATCTGCCCATGGCACTGCTCGCACAGAGGCACAGAGACTGGGGCTGCTTGCTTGTCTTGTCCCCTCAAACTTCAAACGTAGCTTAGGTGGTCCGTGCCGGGCGCCTCCGGCAGCCCTGCTCCGAAAATGCGAACGTCTGCAGATAGCTCGCAGGCAGAAAGAGCTAGACTGGAAAGCTGTTGCTCAGCCTCATCTGCCCATGGCACTGCTCGCACAGAGGCACAGAGACTGGGGCTGCTTGCTTGTTTTACTCCCTCAAACTTCAAACGTAGCTTAGGTGGTCCGAGCCAGGCGACTCCGGCAGCCCTGCTCCGAAAATGCGAACGTCTGCAGATAGCTCGCAGGCAGAAAGAGCTAGCCTGGAAAGCTGTTGCTCAGCCTCATCTGCCCATGGCACTGCTCGCACAGAGGCACAGAGACTGGGGCTGCTTGCTTGTCTTGCCCCCTCAAACTTCAAACGTAACTTAGGTGGTCCGTGCCGGGCGCCTCCGGCAGCCCTGCTCCGAAAATGCGAACGTCTGCAGATAGCTCGCAGGCAGAAAGAGCTAGCCTGGAAAGCTGTTGCTCAGCCTCATCTGCCCATGGCACTGCTCGCACAGAGGCACAGAGACTGGGGCTGCTTGCTTGTCTTGTCCCCTCAAACTTCAAATGTAGCTTAGGTGGTCCGTGCCGGGCGCCTCCGGCAGCCCTGCTCCAAAAATGCGAACGTCTGCAGATAGCTCGCAGGCAGAAAGAGCTAGCCTGGAAAGCTGTTGCCCAGCCTCATCTGCCCATGGCACTGCTCGCACAGAGGCACAGAGACTGGGGCTGCTTGCTTGTCTTGTCCCCTCAAACTTCAAACGTAGCTTAGGTGGTCTGTGCCGGGCGCCTCCGGCAGCCCTGCTCCAAAAATGCGAACGTTTGCAGATAGCTCGCAGGCAGAAAGAGCTAGCCTGGAAAGCTGTTGCTCAGCCTCATCTTCCCATGGCACTGCTCGCACACAGGCACAGAGACTGGGGCTGCTTGCTTGTCTTGACCCCTCAAACTTCAAACGTAGCTTAGGTGGTCTGTGCCGGGCGCCTCCGGCAGCCCTGCTCCGAAAATGCGAACGTCTGCAGATAGCTCGCAGGCAGAAAGAGCTAGCCTGGAAAGCTGTTGCTCAGCCTCATCTGCCCATGGCACTGCTCGCACAGAGGCACAGAGACTGGGGCTGCTTGCTTGTTTTGCCCCCTCAAACTTCAAACGTAGCTTAGGTGGTCCGTGCCAGGCGCCTCCGGCAGCCCTGCTCCGAAAATGCGAACGTCTGCAGATAGCTCGCAGGCAGAAAGAGCTAGCCTGGAAAGCTGTTGCTCAGCCTCATCTGCCCATGGCACTGCTCGCACAGAGGCACAGAGACTGGGGCTGCTTGCTTGTCTTGTCCCCTCAAACTTCAAACGTAGCTTAGGTGGTCTGTGCCGGGCGCATCCGGCAGCCCTGCTCCGAAAATGCGAACGTCTGCAGATAGCTCGCAGGCAGAAAGAGCTAGCCTGGAAAGCTGTTGCTCAGCCTCATCTGCCCATGGCACTGCTCGCACAGAGGCACAGAGACTGGGGCTGCTTGCTTGTCTTGTCCCCTCAAACTTCAAATGTAGCTTAGGTGGTCCGTGCCGGGCGCCTCCGGCAGCCCTGCTCCGAAAATGCAAACGTCTGCAGATAGCTCGCAGGCAGAAAGAGCTAGCCTGGAAAGCTGTTGCTCAGCCTCATCTGCCCATGGCACTGCTCGCACAGAGGCACAGAGACTGGGGCTGCTTGCTTGTCTTGTCCCCTCAAACTTCAAACATAGCTTAGGTGGTCTGTGCCAGGCGCCTCCGGCAGCCCTGCTCCGAAAATGCAAACGTCTGCAGATAGCTCGCAGGCAGAAAGAGCTAGCCTGGAAAGCTGTTGCTCAGCCTCATCTGCCCATGGCACTGCTCGCACAGAGGCACAGAGACTGGGGCTGCTTGCTTGTCTTGTCCCCTCAAACTTCAAATGTAGCTTAGGTGGTCCGTGCCGGGCGCATCCGGCAGCCCTGCTCCGAAAATGCGAACGTCTGCAGATAGCTCGCAGGCAGAAAGAGCTAGCCTGGAAAGCTGTTGCTCAGCCTCATCTGCCCATGGCACTGCTCGCACAGAGGCACAGAGACTGGGGCTGCTTGCTTGTTTTGCCCCCTCAAACTTCAAAAGTAACTTAGGTGGTCTGTGCCGGGCGCCTCCGGCAGCCCTGCTCCAAAAATGCGAACGTTTGCAGATAGCTCGCAGGCAGAAAGAGCTAGCCTGGAAAGCTGTTGCTCAGCCTCATCTGCCCATGGCACTGCTCGCACAGAGGCACAGAGACTGGGGCTGCTTGCTTGTCTTGTCCCCTCAAACTTCAAACGTAGCTTAGGTGGTCCATGCCGGGCGCCTTCGGCAGCCCTGCTCCGAAAATGCGAACGTCTGCAGATAGCTCGCAGGCAGAAAGAGCTAGCCTGGAAAGCTGTTGCTCAGCCTCATCTGCCCATGGCACTGCTCGCACAGAGGCACAGAGACTGGGGCTGCTTGCTTGTCTTGTCCCCTCAAACTTCAAATGTAGCTTAGGTGGTCCGTGCCGGGCGCCTCCGGCAGACCTGCTCCAAAAATGCGAACGTCTGCAGATAGCTCGCAGGCAGAAAGAGCTAGCCTGGAAAGCTGTTGCCCAGCCTCATCTGCCCATGGCACTGCTCGCACAGAGGCACAGAGACTGGGGCTGCTTGCTTGTCTTGTCCCCTCAAACTTCAAACGTAGCTTAGGTGGTCTGTGCCGTGCGCCTCTGGCAGCCCTGCTCCGAAAATGCGAACGTCTGCAGATAGCTCGCAGGCAGAAAGAGCTAGCCCGGAAAGCTGTTGCTCAGCCTCATCTGCCCATGGCACTGCTCGCACAGAGGCACAGAGACTGGGGCTGCTTGCTTGTCTTGTCCCCTCAAACTTCAAATGTAGCTTAGGTGGTCTGTGCCGGGCCCCTCCGGCAGCCCTGCTCCAAAAATGCGAACGTCTGCAGATAGCTCGCAGGCAGAAAGAGCTAGCCTGGAAAGCTGTTGCTCAGCCTCATCTGCCCATGGCACTGCTCACACAGAGGCACAGAGACTGGGGCTGCTTGCTTGTCTTGTCCCCTCAAACTTCAAATGTAGCTTAGGTGGTCCGTGCCGGGCGCATCCGGCAGCCCTGCTCCGAAAATGCGAACGTCTGCAGATAGCTCGCAGGCAGAAAGAGCTAGCCTGGAAAGCTGTTGCTCAGCCTCATCTGCCCATGGCACTGCTCGCACAGAGGCACAGAGACTGGGGCTGCTTGCTTTTTTTGCCCCCTCAGACTTCAAACGTAGCTTAGGTGGTCTGTGCCGGGCGCCTCCGGCAGCCCTGCTCCAAAAATGCGAACGTTTGCAGATAGCTCGCAGGCAGAAAGAGCTAGCCTGGAAAGCTGTTGCTCAGCCTCATCTTCCCATGGCACTGCTCGCACAGAGGCACAGAGACTGGGGCTGCTTGCTTGTCTTGACCCCTCAAACTTCAAACGTAGCTTAGGTGGTCTGTGCCGGGCGCCTCCGGCAGCCCTGCTCCGAAAATGCGAACGTCTGCAGATAGCTCGCAGGCAGAAAGAGCTAGCCTGGAAAGCTGTTGCTCAGCCTCATCTGCCCATGGCACTGCTCGCACAGAGGCACAGAGACTGGGGCTGCTTGCTTGTTTTGCCCCCTCAAACTTCAAACGTAGCTTAGGTGGTCCGTGCCAGGCGCCTCCGGCAGCCCTGCTCCGAAAATGCCAACGTCTGCAGATAGCTCGCAGGCAGAAAGAGCTAGCCTGGAAAGCTGTTGCTCAGCCTCATCTGCCCATGGCACTGCTCGCACAGAGGCACAGAGACTGGGGCTGCTTGCTTGTCTTGTCCCCTCAAACTTCAAATGTAGCTTAGGTGGTCCGTGCCGGGCGCATCCGGCAGCCCTGCTCCAAAAATGCAAACGTCTGCAGATAGCTCGCAGGCAGAAAGAGCTAGCCTGGAAAGCTGTTGCTCAGCCTCATCTGCCCATGGCACTGCTCGCACAGAGGCACAGAGACTGGGGCTGCTTGCTTGTCTTGTCCCCTCAAACTTCAAACGTAGCTTAGGTGGTCTGTGCCGGGCGCCTCCGGCAGCCCTGCTCCGAAAATGCGAACGTCTGCAGATAGCTCGCAGGCAGAAAGAGCTAGCCTGGAAAGCTGTTGCTCAGCCTCATCTGCCCATGGCACTGCTTGCACAGAGGCACAGAGACTGGGGCTGCTTGCTTGTTTTACCCCCTCAAACTTCAAACGTAGCTTAGGTGGTCCGTGCCAGGCGACTCCGGCAGCCCTGCTCCGAAAATGCGAACGTCTGCAGATAGCTCGCAGGCAGAAAGAGCTAGCCTGGAAAGCTGTTGCTCAGCCTCATCTGCCCATGGCACTGCTCGCACAGAGGCACAGAGACTGGGGCTGCTTGCTTGTCTTGTCCCCTCAAACTTCAAATGTAGCTTAGGTGGTCCGTGCCGGGCGCCTCCGGCAGCCCTGCTCCAAAAATGCGAACGTCTGCAGATAGCTCGCAGGCAGAAAGAGCTAGCCTGGAAAGCTGTTGCCCAGCCTCATCTGCCCATGGCACTGCTCGCACAGAGGCACAGAGACTGGGGCTGCTTGCTTGTCTTGTCCCCTCAAACTTCAAACGTAGCTTAGGTGGTCTGTGCCGGGCGCCTCTGGCAGCCCTGCTCCGAAAATGCGAACGTCTGCAGATAGCTCGCAGGCAGAAAGAGCTAGCCCGGAAAGCTGTTGCTCAGCCTCATCTGCCCATGGCACTGCTCGCACAGAGGCACAGAGACTGGGGCTGCTTGCTTGTCTTGTCCCCTCAAACTTCAAACGTAGCTTAGGTGGTCTGTGCCGGGCGCCTCCGGCAGCCCTGCTCCGAAAATGCGAACGTTTGCAGATAGCTCGCAGGCAGAAAGAGCTAGCCTGGAAAGCTGTTGCTCAGCCTCATCTTCCCATGGCACTGCTCGCACACAGGCACAGAGACTGGGGCTGCTTGCTTGTCTTGACCCCTCAAACTTCAAACGTAGCTTAGGTGGTCTGTGCCGGGCGCCTCCGGCAGCCCTGCTCCGAAAATGCGAACGTCTGCAGATAGCTCGCAGGCAGAAAGAGCTAGCCTGGAAAGCTGTTGCTCAGCCTCATCTGCCCATGGCACTGCTCGCACAGAGGCACAGAGACTGGGGCTGCTTGCTTGTTTTGCCCCCTCAAACTTCAAACGTAGCTTAGGTGGTCCGTGCCAGGCGCCTCCGGCAGCCCTGCTCCGAAAATGCGAACGTCTGCAGATAGCTCGCAGGCAGAAAGAGCTAGCCTGGAAAGCTGTTGCTCAGCCTCATCTGCCCATGGCACTGCTCGCACAGAGGCACAGAGACTGGGGCTGCTTGCTTGTCTTGTCCCCTCAAACTTCAAAGGTAGCTTAGGTGGTCCGTGCCGGGCGCATCCAGCAGCCCTGCTCCAAAAATGCAAACGTCTGCAGATAGCTCGCAGGCAGAAAGAGCTAGCCTGGAAAGCTGTTGCTCAGCCTCATCTGCCCATGGCACTGCTCGCACAGAGGCACAGAGACTGGGGCTGCTTGCTTGTCTTGTCCCCTCAAACTTCAAACGTAGCTTAGGTGGTCCGTGCCGGGCGCCTCCGGCAGCCCTGCTCCGAAAATGCGAACGTCTGCAGATAGCTCGCAGGCAGAAAGAGCTAGACTGGAAAGCTGTTGCTCAGCCTCATCTGCCCATGGCACTGCTCGCACAGAGGCACAGAGACTGGGGCTGCTTGCTTGTTTTACTCCCTCAAACTTCAAACGTAGCTTAGGTGGTCCGAGCCAGGCGACTCCGGCAGCCCTGCTCCGAAAATGCGAACGTCTGCAGATAGCTCGCAGGCAGAAAGAGCTAGCCTGGAAAGCTGTTGCTCAGCCTCATCTGCCCATGGCACTGCTCGCACAGAGGCACAGAGACTGGGGCTGCTTGCTTGTCTTGCCCCCTCAAACTTCAAACGTAACTTAGGTGGTCCGTGCCGGGCGCCTCCGGCAGCCCTGCTCCGAAAATGCAAACGTCTGCAGATAGCTCGCAGGCAGAAAGAGCTAGCCTGGAAAGCTGTTGCTCAGCCTCATCTGCCCATGGCACTGCTCGCACAGAGGCACAGAGACTGGGGCTGCTTGCTTGTCTTGTCCCCTCAAACTTCAAATGTAGCTTAGGTGGTCCGTGCCTGGCGCCTCCGGCAGCCCTGCTCCAAAAATGCGAACGTCTGCAGATAGCTCGCAGGCAGAAAGAGCTAGCCTGGAAAGCTGTTGCCCAGCCTCATCTGCCCATGGCACTGCTCGCACAGAGGCACAGAGACTGGGGCTGCTTGCTTGTCTTGTCCCCTCAAACTTCAAACGTAGCTTAGGTGGTCTGTGCCGGGCGCCTCTGGCAGCCCTGCTCCGAAAATGCGAACGTCTGCAGATAGCTCGCAGGCAGAAAGAGCTAGCCCGGAAAGCTGTTGCTCAGCCTCATCTGCCCATGGCACTGCTCGCACAGAGGCACAGAGACTGGGGCTGCTTGCTTGTCTTGTCCCCTCAAACTTCAAACGTAGCTTAGGTGGTCTGTGCCGGGCCCCTCCGGCAGCCCTGCTCCAAAAATGCGAACGTCTGCAGATAGCTCGCAGGCAGAAAGAGCTAGCCTGGAAAGCTGTTGCTCAGCCTCATCTGCCCATGGCACTGCTCACACAGAGGCACAGAGACTGGGGCTGCTTGCTTGTCTTGTCCCCTCAAACTTCAAATGTAGCTTAGGTGGTCCGTGCCGGGCGCATCCGGCAGCCCTGCTCCGAAATTGCGAACGTCTGCAGATAGCTCGCAGGCAGAAAGAGCTAGCCTGGAAAGCTGTTGCTCAGCCTCATCTGCCCATGGCACTGCTCGCACAGAGGCACAGAGACTGGGGCTGCTTGCTTTTTTTGCCCCCTCAGACTTCAAACGTAGCTTAGGTGGTCTGTGCCGGGCGCCTCCGGCAGCCCTGCTCCAAAAATGCGAACGTTTGCAGATAGTTCGCAGGCAGAAAGAGCTAGCCTGGAAAGCTGTTGCTCAGCCTCATCTGCCCATGGCACTGCTCGCACAGAGGCACAGAGACTGGGGCTGCTTGCTTGTCTTGTCCCCTCAAACTTCAAACGTAGCTTAGGTGGTACATGCCGGGCGCCTCCGGCAGCCCTGCTCCGAAAATCCAAACGTCTGCAGATAGCTCGCAGGCAGAAAGAGCTAGCCTGGAAAGCTGTTGCTCAGCCTCATCTGCCCATGGCACTGCTCGCACAGAGGCACAGAGACTGGGGCTGCTTGCTTGTCTTGTCCCCTCAAACTTCAAACGTAACTTAGGTGGTCTGTGCCGGGCGCCTCCGGCAGCCCTGCTCCAAAAATGCGAACGTCTGCAGATAGCTCGCAGGCAGAAAGAGCTAGCCTGGAAAGCTGTTGCTCAGCCTCATCTGCCCATGGCACTGCTCGCACAGAGGCACAGAGACTGGGGCTGCTTGCTTGTCTTGTCCCCTCAAACTTCAAATGTAGCTTAGGTGGTCCGTGCCGGGCGCCTCCGACAGCCCTGCTCCAAAAATGCGAACGTCTGCAGATAGCTCGCAGGCAGAAAGAGCTAGCCTGGAAAGCTATTGCTCAGCCTCATCTGCCCATGGCACTGCTCGCACAGAGGCACAGAGACTGGGGCTGCTTGCTTGTCTTGTCCCCTCAAACTTCAAACGTAGCTTAGGTGGTCTGTGCCGGGCGCCTCCGGCAGCCCTGCTCCGAAAATGCGAACGTCTGCAGATAGCTCGCAGGCAGAAAGAGCTAGCCTGGAAAGCTGTTGCTCAGCCTCATCTGCCCATGGCACTGCTCGCACAGAGGCACAGAGACTGGGGCTGCTTGCTTGTCTTGTCCCCTCAAACTTCAAACGTAGCTTAGGTGGTCTGTGCCGGGCGCCTCCGGCAGCCCTGCTCCAAAAATGCGAACGTCTGCAGATAGCTCGCAGGCAGAAAGAGCTAGCCTGGAAAGCTGTTGCTCAGCCTCATCTGCCCATGGCACTGCTCGCACAGAGGCACAGAGACTGGGGCTGCTTGCTTGTCTTGTCCCATCAAATTTCAAATGCAGCTTAAGTGGTCTGTGCCGGGCGCCTCCGGCAGCCCTGCTCCGAAAATGCGAACGTCTGCAGATAGCTCGCAGGCAGAAAGAGCTAGCCTGGAAAGCTGTTGCTCAGCCTCATCTGCCCATGGCACTGCTCGCACAGAGGCACAGAGACTGGGGCTGCTTGCTTGTCTTGTCCCCTCAAACTTCAAATGTAGCTTAGGTGGTCCGTGCCGGGCGCCTCCGGCAGCCCTGCTCCGAAAATCCAAACGTCTGCAGATAGCTCGCAGGCAGAAAGAGCTAGCCTGGAAAGCTGTTGCTCAGCCTCATCTGCCCATGGCACTGCTCGCACAGAGGCACAGAGACTGGGGCTGCTTGCTTGTCTTGTCCCCTCAAACTTCAAACGTAGCTTAGGTGGTCCGTGCCAGGCGCCTCCGGCAGCCTTGCTCCGAAAAACCAAACGTCTGCAGATAGCTCGCAGGCAGAAAGAGCTAGCCTGGAAAGCTGTTGCTCAGCCTCATCTGCCCATGGCACTGCTCGCACAGAGGCACAGAGACTGGGGCTGCTTGCTTGTCTTGTCCCCTCAAACTTCAAACATAGCTTAGGTGGTCTGTGCCGGGCGCCTCCGGCAGCCCTGCTCCGAAAATGCAAACGTCTGCAGATAGCTCGCAGGCAGAAAGAGCTAGCCTGGAAAGCTGTTGCTCAGCCTCATCTGCCCATGGCACTGCTCGCACAGAGGCACAGAGACTGGGGCTGCTTGCTTGTCTTGTCCCCTCAAACTTCAAATGTAGCTTAGGTGGTCTGTGCCGGGCGCATCCGGCAGCCCTGCTCCGAAAATGCGAACGTCTGCAGATAGCTCGCAGGCAGAAAGAGCTAGCCTGGAAAGCTGTTGCTCAGCCTCATCTGCCCATGGCACTGCTCGCACAGAGGCACAGAGACTGGGGCTGCTTGCTTGTCTTGTCCCCTCAAACTTCAAATGTAGCTTAGGTGGTCCGTGCCGGGCGCATCCGGCAGCCCTGCTCCAAAAATGCGAACGTCTGCAGATAGCTCGCAGGCAGAAAGAGCTAGCCTGGAAAGCTGTTGCTCAGCCTCATCTGCCCATGGCACTGCTCGCACAGAGGCACAGAGACTGGGGCTGCTTGCTTGTTTTGCCCCCTCAAACTTCAAACGTAGCTTAGGTGGTCTGTGCCGGGCGCCTCCGGCAGCCCTGCTCCAAAAATGCGAACGTTTGCAGATAGCTCGCAGGCAGAAAGAGCTAGCCTGGAAAGCTGTTGCTCAGCCTCATCTGCCCATGGCACTGCTCGCACAGAGGCACAGAGACTGGGGCTGCTTGCTTGTCTTGTCCCCTCAAACTTCAAACGTAGCTTAGGTGGTCTGTGCCGGGCGCCTCCGGCAGCCCTGCTCCAAAAATGCGAACGTCTGCAGATAGCTCGCAGGCAGAAAGAGCTAGCCTGGAAAGCTGTTGCTCAGCCTCATCTGCCCATGGCACTGCTCGCACAGAGGCACAGAGACTGGGGCTGCTTGCTTGTCTTGTCCCCTCAAACTTCAAACGTAGCTTAGGTGGTCTGTGCCGGGCGCCTCCGGCAGCCCTGCTCCGAAAATGCGAACGTCTGCAGATAGCTCGCAGGCAGAAAGAGCTAGCCTGGAAAGCTGTTGCTCAGCCTCATCTGCCCATGGCACTGCTCGCACAGAGGCACAGAGACTGGGGCTGCTTGCTTGTCTTGTCCCCTCAAACTTCAAATGTAGCTTAGGTGGTCCGTGCCGGGCGCCTCTGGCAGCCCTGCTCCAAAAATGCGAACGTCTGCAGATAGCTCGCAGGCAGAAAGAGCTAGCCTGGAAAGCTGTTGCTCAGCCTCATCTGCCCATGGCACTGCTCGCACAGAGGCACAGAGACTGGGGCTGCTTGCTTGTCTTGTCCCCTCAAACTTCAAACGTAGCTTAGGTGGTCTGTGCCGGGCGCCTCCGGCAGCCCTGCTCCAAAAATGCGAACGTCTGCAGATAGCTCGCAGGCAGAAAGAGCTAGCCTGGAAAGCTGTTGCTCAGCCTCATCTGCCCATGGCACTGCTCGCACAGAGGCACAGAGACTGGGGCTGCTTGCTTGTCTTGTCCCCTCAAACTTCAAATGTAGCTTAGGTGGTCCGTGCCGGGCGCCTCCGACAGCCCTGCTCCAAAAATGCGAACGTCTGCAGATAGCTCGCAGGCAGAAAGAGCTAGCCTGGAAAGCTGTTGCTCAGCCTCATCTGCCCATGGCACTGCTCGCACAGAGGCACAGAGACTGGGGCTGCTTGCTTGTCTTGTCCCCTCAAACTTCAAATGTAGCTTAGGTGGTCCGTGCCGGGCGCCTCCGGCAGCCCTGCTCCAAAAATGCGAACGTCTGCAGATAGCTCGCAGGCAGAAAGAGCTAGCCTGGAAAGCTGTTGCCCAGCCTCATCTGCCCATGGCACTGCTCGCACAGAGGCACAGAGACTGGGGCTGCTTGCTTGTCTTGCCCCCTCAAACTTCAAACGTAGCTTAGGTGGTCTGTGCCGGGCGCCTCTGGCAGCCCTGCTCCGAAAATGCGAACGTCTGCAGATAGCTCGCAGGCAGAAAGAGCTAGCCTGGAAAGCTGTTGCTCAGCCTCATCTGCCCATGGCACTGCTCGCACAGAGGCACAGAGACTGGGGCTGCTTGCTTGTCTTGTCCCCTCAAACTTCAAACGTAGCTTAGGTGGTCTGTGCCGGGCCCCTCCGGCAGCCCTGCTCCAAAAATGCGAACGTCTGCAGATAGCTCGCAGGCAGAAAGAGCTAGCCTGGAAAGCTGTTGCTCAGCCTCATCTGCCCATGGCACTGCTCACACAGAGGCACAGAGACTGGGGCTGCTTGCTTGTCTTCTCCCCTCAAACTTCAAATGTAGCTTAGGTGGTCCGTGCCGGGCGCATCCGGCAGCCCTGCTCCGAAAATGCGAACGTCTGCAGATAGCTCGCAGGCAGAAAGAGCTAGCCTGGAAAGCTGTTGCTCAGCCTCATCTGCCCATGGCACTGCTCGCACAGAGGCACAGAGACTGGGGCTGCTTGCTTGTTTTGCCCCCTCAGACTTCAAACGTAGCTTAGGTGGTCTGTGCCGGGCGCCTCCGGCAGCCCTGCTCCAAAAATGCGAACGTTTGCAGATAGCTCGCAGGCAGAAAGAGCTAGCCTGGAAAGCTGTTGCTCAGCCTCATCTTCCCATGGCACTGCTCGCACAGAGGCACAGAGACTGGGGCTGCTTGCTTGTCTTGACCCCTCAAACTTCAAACGTAGCTTAGGTGGTCTGTGCCGGGCGCCTCCGGCAGCCCTGCTCCGAAAATGCGAACGTCTGCAGATAGCTCGCAGGCAGAAAGAGCTAGCCTGGAAAGCTGTTGCTCAGCCTCATCTGCCCATGGCACTGCTCGCACAGAGGCACAGAGACTGGGGCTGCTTGCTTGTTTTGCCCCCTCAAACTTCAAACGTAGCTTAGGTGGTCCGTGCCAGGCGCCACCGGCAGCCCTGCTCCGAAAATGCGAACGTCTGCAGATAGCTCGCAGGCTGAAAGAGCTAGCCTGGAAAGCTGTTGCTCAGCCTCATCTGCCCATGGCACTGCTCGCACAGAGGCACAGAGACTGGGGCTGCTTGCTTGTCTTGTCCCCTCAAACTTCAAACGTAGCTTAGGTGGTACATGCCGGGCGCCTCCGGCAGCCCTGCTCCGAAAATCCAAACTTCTGCAGATAGCTCGCAGGCAGAAAGAGCTAGCCTGGAAAGCTGTTGCTCAGCCTCATCTGCCCATGGCACTGCTCGCACAGAGGCACAGAGACTGGGGCTGCTTGCTTGTCTTGCCCCCTCAAACTTCAAACGTAGCTTAGGTGGTCCGTGCCGGGCGCCTCCGGCAGCCCTGCTCCGAAAATGCAAACGTCTGCAGATAGCTCGCAGGCAGAAAGAGCTAGCCTGGAAAGCTGTTGCTCAGCCTCATCTGCCCATGGCACTGCTCGCACAGAGGCACAGAGACTGGGGCTGCTTGCTTGTCTTGTCCCCTCAAACTTCAAACGTAGCTTACGTGCTGTGTGCCGGGCGCCTCCGACAGCCCTGCTCCGAAAATGCGAACGTCTGCAGATAGCTCGCAGGCAGAAAGAGCTAGCCTGGAAAGCTGTTGCTCAGCCTCATCTGCCCATGGCACTGCTCGCACAGAGGCACAGAGACTGGGGCTGCTTGCTTGTTTTGCCCCCTCAAACTTCAAACGTAGCTTAGGTGGTCCGTGCCAGGCGCCTCCGGCAGCCCTGCTCCGAAAATGCGAACGTCTGCAGATAGCTCGCAGGCAGAAAGAGCTAGCCTGGAAAGCTGTTGCTCAGCCTCATCTGCCCATGGCACTGCTCGCACAGAGGCACAGAGACTGGGGCTGCTTGCTTGTCTTGTCCCCTCAAACTTCAAATGTAGCTTAGGTGGTCCGTGCCGGGCGCCTCCGGCAGCCCTGCTCCAAAAATGCGAACGTCTGCAGATAGCTCGCAGGCAGAAAGAGCTAGCCTGGAAAGCTGTTGCTCAGCCTCATCTGCCCATGGCACTGCTCGCACAGAGGCACAGAGACTGGGGCTGCTTGCTTGTCTTGTCCCCTCAAACTTCAAATGTAGCTTAGGTGGTCCGTGCCGGGCGCATCCGGCAGCCCTGCTCCAAAAATGCAAACGTCTGCAGATAGCTCGCAGGCAGAAAGAGCTAGCCTGGAAAGCTGTTGCTCAGCCTCATCTGCCCATGGCACTGCTCGCACAGAGGCACTGAGACTGGGGCTGCTTGCTTGTTTTGCCCCCTCAAACTTCAAACGTAGCTTAGGTGGTTTGTGCCGGGCGCCTCCGGCAGCCCTGCTCCAAAAATGCGAACGTCTGCAGATAGCTCGCAGGCAGAAAGAGCTAGCCTGGAAAGCTGTTGCTCAGCCTCATCTGCCCATGGCACTGCTCGCACAGAGGCACAGAGACTGGGGCTGCTTGCTTGTCTTGTCCCCTCAAACTTCAAACATAGCTTAGGTGGTCTGTGCCGGGCGCCTCCGGCAGCCCTGCTCCGAAAATCCAAACGTCTGCAGATAGCTCGCAGGCAGAAAGAGCTAGCCTGGAAAGCTGTTGCTCAGCCTCATCTGCCCATGGCACTGCTCGCACAGAGGCACAGAGACTGGGGCTGCTTGCTTGTCTTGTCCCCTCAAACTTCAAACGTAGCTTAGGTGGTCTGTGCCGGGCGCCTCCGGCAGCCCTGCTCCGAAAATGCAAACGTCTGCAGATAGCTCGCAGGCAGAAAGAGCTAGCCTGGAAAGCTGTTGCTCAGCCTCATCTGCCCATGGCACTGCTCGCACAGAGGCACAGAGACTGGGGCTGCTTGCTTGTCTTGCCCCCTCAAACTTCAAACGTAGCTTAGGTGGTCCGTACCAGGCGCCTCTGGCAGCCCTGCTCCTAAAATGCGAACGTCTGCAGATAGCTCGCAGGCAGAAAGAGCTAGCCTGGAAAGCTGTTGCTCAGCCTCATCTGCCCATGGCACTGCTCGCACAGAGGCACAGAGACTGGGGCTGCTTGCTTGTTTTGCCCCCTCAAACTTCAAACGTAGCTTAGGTGGTCCGTGCCAGGCGCCTCCGGCAGCCCTGCTCCGAAAATGCGAACGTCTGCAGAAAGCTCGCAGGCAGAAAGAGCTAGCTTGGAAAGCTGTTGCTCAGCCTCATCTGCCCATGGCACTGCTCGCACAGAGGCACAGAGACTGGGGCTGCTTGCTTGTTTTGCCCCCTCAAACTTCAAACGTAGCTTAGGTGGTTTGTGCCTGGCGCCTCCGGCAGCCCTGCTCCAAAAATGCGAACGTCTGCAGATAGCTCGCAGGCAGAAAGAGCTAGCCTGGAAAGCTGTTGCTCAGCCTCATCTGCCCATGGCACTGCTCGCACAGAGGCACAGAGACTGGGGCTGCTTGCTTGTCTTGTTCCCTCAAACTTCAAACATAGCTTAGGTGGTCTGTGCCGGGCGCCTCCGGCAGCCCTGCTCCAAAAAATGCGAACGTCTGCAGATAGCTCGCAGGCAGAAAGAGCTAGCCTGGAAACCTGTTGCTCAGCCTCATCTGCCCATGGCACTGCTCGCACAGAGGCACAGAGACTGGGGCTGCTTGCTTGTCTTGTCCCCTCAAACTTCAAACGTAGCTTAGGTGGTCTGTGCCGGGCGCCTCCGGCAGCCCTGCTCCAAAAATGCGAACGTCTGCAGATAGCTCGCAGGCAGAAAGAGCTAGCCTGGAAAGCTGTTGCTCAGCCTCATCTGCCCATGGCACTGCTCGCACAGAGGCACAGAGACTGGGGCTGCTTGCTTGTCTTGTCCCCTCAAACTTCAAATGTAGCTTAGGTGGTCCGTGCCGGGCGCCTCCGGCAGCCCTGCTCCGAAAATGCGAACGTCTGCAGATAGCTCGCAGGCAGAAAGAGCTAGCCTGGAAAGCTGTTGCTCAGCCTCATCTGCCCATGGCACTGCTCGCACAGAGGCACAGAGACTGGGGCTGCTTGCTTGTCTTGTCCCCTCAAACTTCAAATGTAGCTTATGTGGTCCGTGCCGGGCGCATCCGGCATCCCTGCTCCAAAAATGCAAACGTCTGCAGATAGCTCGCAGGCAGAAAGAGCTAGCCTGGAAAGCTGTTGCTCAGCCTCATCTGCCCATGGCACTGCTCGCACAGAGGCACAGAGACTGGGGCTGCTTGCTTGTTTTGCCCCCTCAAACTTCAAACGTAGCTTAGGTGGTTTGTGCCGGGCGCCTCCGGCAGCCCTGCTCCAAAAATGCGAACGTCTGCAGATAGCTCGCAGGCAGAAAGAGCTAGCCTGGAAAGCTGTTGCTCAGCCTCATCTGCCCATGGCACTGCTCGCACAGAGGCACAGAGACTGGGGCTGCTTGCTTGTCTTGTCCCCTCAAACTTCAAACATAGCTTAGGTGGTCTGTGCCGGGCGCCTCCGGCAGCCCTGCTCCGAAAATGCGAACGTCTGCAGATAGCTCGCAGGCAGAAAGAGCTAGCCTGGAAAGCTGTTGCTCAGCCTCATCTGCCCATGGCACTGCTCGCACAGAGGCACAGAGACTGGGGCTGCTTGCTTGTCTTGTCCCCTCAAACTTCAAACGTAGCTTAGGTGGTCTGTGCCGGGCGCCTCCGGCAGCCCTGCTCCGAAAATGCGAACGTCTGCAGATAGCTCGCAGGCAGAAAGAGCTAGCCTGGAAAGCTGTTGCTCAGCCTCATCTGCCCATGGCACTGCTCGCACAGAGGCACAGAGACTGGGGCTGCTTGCTTGTTTTGCCCCCTCAAACTTCAAACGTAGCTTAGGTGGTTTGTGCCGTGCGCCTCCGGCAGCCCTGCTCCAAAAATGCGAACGTCTGCAGATAGCTCGCAGGCAGAAAGAGCTAGCCTGGAAAGCTGTTGCTCAGCCTCATCTGCCCATGGCACTGCTCGCACAGAGGCACAGAGACTGGGCTGCTTGCTTGTCTTGTCCCCTCAAACTTCAAACATAGCTTAGGTGGTCTGTGCCGGGCGCCTCCGGCAGCCCTGCTCCAAAAATGCGAACGTCTGCAGATAGCTCGCAGGCAGAAAGAGCTAGCCTGGAAAGCTGTTGCTCAGCCTCATCTGCCCATGGCACTGCTCGCACAGAGGCACAGAGACTGGGGCTGCTTGCTTGTCTTGTCCCCTCAAACTTCAAACGTAGCTTAGGTGGTCTGTGCCGGGCGCCTCCGGCAGCCCTGCTCCGAAAATGCAAACGTCTGCAGATAGCTCGCAGGCAGAAAGAGCTAGCCTGGAAAGCTGTTGCTCAGCCTCATCTGCCCATGGCACTGCTCGCACAGAGGCACAGAGACTGGGGCTGCTTGCTTGTCTTGCCCCCTCAAACTTCAAACGTAGCTTAGGTGGTCCGTACCAGGCGCCTCTGGCAGCCCTGCTCCTAAAATGCGAACGTCTGCAGATAGCTCGCAGGCAGAAAGAGCTAGCCTGGAAAGCTGTTGCTCAGCCTCATCTGCCCATGGCACTGCTCGCACAGAGGCACAGAGACTGGGGCTGCTTGCTTGTTTTGCCCCCTCAAACTTCAAACGTAGCTTAGGTGGTCCGTGCCAGGCGCCTCCGGCAGCCCTGCTCCGAAAATCCAAACGTCTGCAGAAAGCTCGCAGGCAGAAAGAGCTAGCTTGGAAAGCTGTTGCTCAGCCTCATCTGCCCATGGCACTGCTCGCACAGAGGCACAGAGACTGGGGCTGCTTGCTTGTTTTGCCCCCTCAAACTTCAAACGTAGCTTAGGTGGTTTGTGCCGGGCGCCTCCGGCAGCCCTGCTCCAAAAATGCAAACGTCTGCAGATAGCTCGCAGGCAGAAAGAGCTAGCCTGGAAAGCTGTTGCTCAGCCTCATCTGCCCATGGCACTGCTCGCACAGAGGCACAGAGACTGGGGCTGCTTGCTTGTCTTGTTCCCTCAAACTTCAAACATAGCTTAGGTGGTCTGTGCCGGGCGCCTCCGGCAGCCCTGCTCCAAAAAATGCGAACGTCTGCAGATAGCTCGCAGGCAGAAAGAGCTAGCCTGGAAACCTGTTGCTCAGCCTCATCTGCCCATGGCACTGCTCGCACAGAGGCACAGAGACTGGGGCTGCTTGCTTGTCTTGTCCCCTCAAACTTCAAACGTAGCTTAGGTGGTCTGTGCCGGGCGCCTCCGGCAGCCCTGCTCCGAAAATGCGAACGTCTGCAGATAGCTCGCAGGCAGAAAGAGCTAGCCTGGAAAGCTGTTGCTCAGCCTCATCTGCCCATGGCACTGCTCGCACAGAGGCACAGAGACTGGGGCTGCTTGCTTGTCTTCCCCCTCAAACTTCAAACGTAGCTTACGTGGTCCGTGCCAGGCGTCTCTGTCAGCCCTGCTCCGAAAATGCGAACGTCTGCAGATAGCTCGCAGGCAGAAAGAGCTAGCCTGGAAAGCTGTTGCTCAGCCTCATCTGCCCATGGCACTGCTCGCACAGAGGCACAGAGACTGGGGCTGCTTGCTTGTCTTGTCCCCTCAAACTTCAAACGTATCTTAGGTGGTCCATGCCGGGCGCCTCCGGCAGCCCTGCTCTGAAAATGCGAACGTCTGCAGATAGCTCGCAGGCAGAAAGAGCTAGCCTGGAAAGCTGTTGCTCAGCCTCATCTGCCCATGGCACTGCTCGCACAGAGGCACAGAGACTGGGGCTGCTTGCTTGTCTTGTCCCCTCAAACTTCAAATGTAGCTTAGGTGGTCCGTGCCGGGCGCCTCCGGCAGCCCTGCTCTGAAAATGCAAACGTCTGCAGATAGCTCGCAGGCAGAAAGAGCTAGCCTGGAAAGCTGTTGCTCAGCCTCATCTGCCCATGGCACTGCTCGCACAGAGGCACAGAGACTGGGGCTGCTTGCTTGTCTTGTCCCCTCAAACTTCAAACGTAGCTTAGGTGGACTGTGCCGGGCGCCTCCAGCAGCCCTGCTCCGAAAATGCGAACGTCTGCAGATAGCTCGCAGGCAGAAAGAGCTAGCCTGGAAAGCTGTTGCTCAGCCTCATCTGCCCATGGCACTGCTCGCACAGAGGCACAGAGACTGGGGCTGCTTGCTTGTCTTGTCCCCTCAAACTTCAAATGTAGCTTAGGTGGTCCGTGCCGGGCGCCTCCGGCAGCCCTGCTCTGAAAATGCAAACGTCTGCAGATAGCTCGCAGGCAGAAAGAGCTAGCCTGGAAAGCTGTTGCTCAGCCTCATCTGCCCATGGCACTGCTCGCACAGAGGCACAGAGACTGGGGCTGCTTGCTTGTCTTGTCCCCTCGAACTTCAAACGTAGCTTAGGTGGTCTGTGCCGGGCGCGTCCGACAGCCCTGCTCCGAAAATGCAAACGTCTGCAGATAGCTCGCAGGCAGAAAGAGCTAGCCTGGAAAGCTGTTGCTCAGCCTCATCTGCCCATGGCACTGCTCGCACAGAGGCACAGAGACTGGGGCTGCTTGCTTGTCTTGTCCCCTCAAACTTCAAATGTAGCTTAGATGGTCCGTGCCAGGCGCCTCCGGCAGCCCTGCTCCGAAAATGCGAACGTCTGCAGATAGCTCGCAGGCAGAAAGAGCTAGCCTGGAAAGCTGTTGCTCAGCCTCATCTGCCCATGGCACTGCTCGCACAGAGGCACAGAGACTGGGGCTGCTTGCTTGTTTTGCCCCCTCAAACTTCAAACGTAGCTTAGGTGGTCCGTGCCGGGCGCCTCCGGCAGCCCTGCTCCGAAAATGCGAACGTCTGCAAATAGCTCGCAGGCAGAAAGAGCTAGCCTGGAAAGCTGTTGCTCAGCCTCATCTGCCCATGGCACTGCTCGCACAGAGGCACAGAGACTGGGGCTGCTTGCTTGTCTTGTCCCCTCAAACTTCAAATGTAGCTTAGGTGGTCCGTGCCGGGCGCCTCCGGCAGCCCTGCTCCGAAAATGCGAACGTCTGCAGATAGCTCGCAGGCAGAAAGAGCTAGCCTGGAAAGCTGTTGCTCAGCCTCATCTGCCCATGGCACTGCTCGCACAGAGGCACAGAGACTGGGGCTGCTTGCTTGTCTTGTCCCCTCAAACTTCAAATGTAGCTTAGGTGGTCCGTGCCGGGCGCCTCCGGCAGCCCTGCTCCAAAAATGCGAACGTCTGCAGATAGCTCGCAGGCAGAAAGAGCTAGCCTGGAAAGCTGTTGCTCAGCCTCATCTGCCCATGGCACTGCTCGCACAGAGGCACAGAGACTGGGGCTGTTTGCTTGTCTTGTCCCCTCAAACTTCAAATGTAGCTTAGGTGGTCCGTGCCGGGCGCCTCCGGCAGCCCTGCTCCAAAAATGCGAACGTCTGCAGATAGCTCGCAGGCAGAAAGAGCTAGCCTGGAAAGCTGTTGCTCAGCCTCATCTGCCCATGGCACTGCTCGCACAGAGGCACAGAGACTGGGGCTGCTTGCTTGTCTTGTCCCCTCAAACTTCAAACGTATCTAAGGTGGTACATGCCGGGCGCCTCCGGCAGCCCTGCTCCAAAAATGCGAACGTCTGCAGATAGCTCGCAGGCAGAAAGAGCTAGCCTGGAAAGCTGTTGCTCAGCCTCATCTGCCCATGGCACTGCTCGCACAGAGGCACAGAGACTGGGGCTGCTTGCTTGTTTTGCCCCCTCAAACTTCAAACGTAGCTTAGGTGGTCTGTGCCGGGCGCCTCCGGCAGCCCTGCTCCGAAAATGCGAACGTTTGCAGATAGCTCGCAGGCAGAAAGAGCTAGCCTGGAAAGCTGTTGCTCCGCCTCATCTGCCCATGGCACTGCTCGCACAGAGGCACAGAGACTGGGGCTGCTTGCTTGTCTTGTCCCCTCAAACTTCAAACGTAGCTTAGGTGGTCTGTGCCGGGCACCTCCGGCAGCCCTGCTCCAAAAATGCAAACGTCTGCAGATAGCTCGCAGGCAGAAAGAGCTAGCCTGGAAAGCTGTTGCTCAGCCTCATCTGCCCATGGCACTGCTCGCACAGAGGCACAGAGACTGGGGCTGCTTGCTTGTCTTGTCCCCTCAAACTTCAAAAGTAGCTTAGGTGGTCCGTGCCGGGCGCCTCCGGCAGCCCTGCTCCGAAAATGCAAACGTCTGCAGATAGCTCGCAGGCAGAAAGAGCTAGCCTGGAAAGCTGTTGCTCAGCCTGATCTGCCCATGGCACTGCTCGCACAGAGGCACAGAGACTGGGGCTGCTTGCTTGTCTTGCTCCCTCAAACTTCAAACGTAGCTTAGGTGGTCCGTGCCGGGCGACTCCGGCAGCCCTGCTCCAAAAATGCAAACGTCTGCAGATAGCTCGCAGGCAGAAAGAGCTAGCCTGGAAAGCTGTTGCTCAGCCTCATCTGCCCATGGCACTGCTCGCACAGAGGCACAGAGACTGGGGCTGCTTGCTTGTCTTGTCCCCTCAAACTTCAAACGTAACTTAGGTGGTCCGTGCCGGGCGCCTCCGGCAGCCCTGCTCCGAAAATGCAAACGTCTGCAGATAGCTCGCAGGCAGAAAGAGCTAGCCTGGAAAGCTGTTGCTCAGCCTCATCTGCCCATGGCACTGCTCGCACAGAGGCACAGAGACTGGGGCTGCTTGCTTGTCTTGTCCCCTCAAACTTCAAACGTAGCTTAGGTAGTCCGTGAAGGGCGCCTACGCAGCCTTGCTCCGAAAAACCAAACGTCTGCAGATAGCTCGCAGGCAGAAAGAGCTAGCCTGGAAAGCTGTTGCTCAGCCTCATCTGCCCATGGCACTGCTCGCACAGAGGCACAGAGACTGGGGCTGCTTGCTTGTCTTGCCCCCTCAAACTTCAAACGTAGCTTAGGTGGTCCGTGCTGGGCGCCTCCGGCAGCCCTGCTCCGAAAATGCAAACGTCTGCAGATAGCTCGCAGGCAGAAAGAGCTAGCCTGGAAAGCTGTTGCTCAGCCTCATCTGCCCATGGCACTGCTCGCACAGAGGCACAGAGACTGGGGCTGCTTGCTTGTCTTGTCCCCTCAAACTTCAAACGTAGCTTAGGTGGTCTGTGCCGGGCGCCTCCGGCAGCCCTGCTCCGAAAATGCGAACGTCTGCAGATAGCTCGCAGGCAGAAAGAGCTAGCCTGGAAAGCTGTTGCTCAGCCTCATCTGCCCATGGCACTGCTCGCACAGAGGCACAGAGACTGGTGCTGCTTGCTTGTTTTGCCCCCTCAAACTTCAAACGTAGCTTAGGTGGTCCGTTCCAGGCGCCTCCGGCAGCCCTGCTCCGAAAATGCGAACGTCTGCAGATAGCTCGCAGGCTGAAAGAGCTAGCCTGGAAAGCT
This sequence comes from Opisthocomus hoazin, assembly GCF_030867145.1. Lineage (NCBI taxonomy): Eukaryota > Metazoa > Chordata > Aves > Opisthocomiformes > Opisthocomidae > Opisthocomus > Opisthocomus hoazin. The sequence goes on along the minus strand of NW_027448739.1, from coordinate 393,469 downwards.
GTTGCTCAGCCTCATCTGCCCATGGCACTGCTCGCACAGAGGCACAGAGACTGGGGCTGCTTGCTTGTCTTGTCCTCTCAAACTTCAAACGTATCTAAGGCGGTACATGCCGGGCGCCTCCGGCAGCCCTGCTGCGAAAATCCAAACGTCTGCAGGTAGCTCGCAGGCAGAAAGAGCTAGCCTGGAAAGCTGTTGCTCAGCCTCATCTGCCCATGGCACTGCTCGCACAGAGGCACAGAGACTGGGGCTGCTTGTTTGTCTTGTCCCCTCAAACTTCAAACTTATCTTAGGTGGTCCGTGCCGGGCGCCTCCGGCAGCCCTGCTCCGAAAATGCGAACGTCTGCAGATAGCTCGCAGGCAGAAAGAGCTAGCCTGGAAAGCTGTTGCTCAGCCTCATCTGCCCATGGCACTGCTCGCACAGAGGCACAGAGACTGGGGCTGCTTGCTTGTCTTGTCCCCTCAAACTTCAAATGTAGCTTAGGTGGTATGTGCCGGGCGCCTCCGGCAGCCCTTCTCCGAAAATCCAAACGTCTGCAGATAGCTCGCAGGCAGAAAGAGCTAGCCTGGAAAGCTGTTGCTCAGCCTCATCTGCCCATGCACTGCTCGCACAGAGGCACAGAGACTGGGGCTGCTTGCTTGTCTTGTCCCCTCAAACTTCAAACGTAGCTTAGGTGGTCCGTGCCGGGCGCCTCCGGCAGCCCTGCTCCAAAAATGCGAACGTCTGCAGATAGCTCGCAGGCAGAAAGAGCTAGCCTGGAAAGCTGTTGCTCAGCCTCATCTGCCCATGGCACTGCTCGCACAGAGGCACAGAGACTGGGGCTGTTTGCTTGTCTTGTCCCCTCAAACTTCAAATGTAGCTTAGGTGGTCCGTGCCGGGCGCCTCCGGCAGCCCTGCTCCAAAAATGCGAACGTCTGCAGATAGCTCGCAGGCAGAAAGAGCTAGCCTGGAAAGCTGTTGCTCAGGCTCATCTGCCCATGGCACTGCTCGCACAGAGGCACAGAGACTGGGGCTGCTTGCTTGTCTTGTCCCCTCAAACTTCAAACGTAGCTTAGGTGGTCTGTGCCGGGCGCCTCCGGCAGCCCTGCTCCGAAAATGCGAACGTCTGCAGATAGCTCGCAGGCAGAAAGAGCTAGCCTGGAAAGCTGTTGCTCAGCCTCATCTGCCCATGGCACTGCTCGCACAGAGGCACAGAGACTGGGGCTGCTTGCTTGTTTTGCCCCCTCAAACTTCAAACGTAGCTTAGGTGGTCTGTGCCGGGCGCCTCCGGCAGCCCTGCTCCGAAAATGCGAACGTTTGCAGATAGCTCGCAGGCAGAAAGAGCTAGCCTGGAAAGCTGTTGCTCAGCCTCATCTGCCCATGGCACTGCTCGCACAGAGGCACAGAGACTGGGGCTGCTTGCTTGTCTTGTCCCCTCAAACTTCAAACGTAGCTTAGGTGGTCTGTGCCGGGCACCTCCGGCAGCCCTGCTCCAAAAATGCAAACGTCTGCAGATAGCTCGCAGGCAGAAAGAGCTAGCCTGGAAAGCTGTTGCTCAGCCTCATCTGCCCATGGCACTGCTCGCACAGAGGCACAGAGACTGGGGCTGCTTGCTTGTCTTGTCCCCTCAAACTTCAAACGTATCTTAGGTGGTCCGTGCCGGGCGCCTCCGGCAGCCCTGCTCCAAAAATGCAAACGTCTGCAGATAACTCGCAGGCAGAAAGAGCTAGCCTGGAAAGCTGTTGCTCAGCCTCATCTGCCCATGGCACTGCTCGCACAGAGGCACAGAGACTGGGGCTGCTTGCTTGTCTTGTCCCCTCAAACTTCAAACGTAACTTAGGTGGTCCGTGCCGGGCGCCTCCGGCAGCCCTGCTCCGAAAATGCAAACGTCTGCAGATAGCTCGCAGGCAGAAAGAGCTAGCCTGGAAAGCTGTTGCTCAGCCTCATCTGCCCATGGCACTGCTCGCACAGAGGCACAGAGACTGGGGCTGCTTGCTTGTCTTGTCCCCTCAAACTTCAAACGTAGCTTAGGTAGTCCGTGAAGGGCGCCTACGCAGCCTTGCTCCGAAAAACCAAACGTCTGCAGATAGCTCGCAGGCAGAAAGAGCTAGCCTGGAAAGCTGTTGCTTAGCCTCATCTGCCCATGGCACTGCTCGCACAGAGGCACAGAGACTGGGGCTGCTTGCTTGTCTTGCCCCCTCAAACTTCAAACGTAGCTTAGGTGGTCCGTGCTGGGCGCCTCCGGCAGCCCTGCTCCGAAAATCCAAACGTCTGCAGATAGCTCGCAGGCAGAAAGAGCTAGCCTGGAAAGCTGTTGCTCAGCCTCATCTGCCCATGGCACTGCTCGCACAGAGGCACAGAGACTGGGGCTGCTTGCTTGTCTTGTCCCCTCAAACTTCAAACGTAGCTTAGGTGGTCTGTGCCGGGCGCCTCCGGCAGCCCTGCTCCGAAAATGCGAACGTCTGCAGATAGCTCGCAGGCAGAAAGAGCTAGCCTGGAAAGCTGTTGCTCAGCCTCATCTGCCCATGGCACTGCTCGCACAGAGGCACAGAGACTGGGGCTGCTTGCTTGTTTTGCCCCCTCAAACTTCAAACGTAGCTTAGGTGGTCCGTTCCAGGCGCCTCCGGCAGCCCTGCTCCGAAAATGCGAACGTCTGCAGATAGCTCGCAGGCTGAAAGAGCTAGCCTTGAAAGCTGTTGCTCAGCCTCATCTGCCCATGGCACTGCTCGCACAGAGGCACAGAGACTGGGGCTGCTTGCTTGTCTTGTCCTCTCAAACTTCAAACGTATCTAAGGCGGTACATGCCGGGCGCCTCCGGCAGCCCTGCTGCGAAAATCCAAACGTCTGCAGATAGCTCGCAGGCAGAAAGAGCTAGCCTGGAAAGCTGTTGCTCTGCCTCATCTGCCCATGGCACTGCTCGCACAGAGGCACAGAGACTGGGGCTGCTTGTTTGTCTTGTCCCCTCAAACTTCAAACTTATCTTAGGTGGTCCGTGCCGGGCGCCTCCGGCAGCCCTGCTCCGAAAATGCGAACGTCTGCAGATAGCTCGCAGGCAGAAAGAGCTAGCCTGGAAAGCTGTTGCTCAGCCTCATCTGCCCATGGCACTGCTCGCACAGAGGCACAGAGACTGGGGCTGCTTGCTTGTCTTGTCCCCTCAAACTTCAAATGTAGCTTAGGTGGTATGTGCCGGGCGCCTCCGGCAGCCCTTCTCCGAAAATCCAAACGTCTGCAGATAGCTCGCAGGCAGAAAGAGCTAGCCTGGAAAGCTGTTGCTCAGCCTCATCTGCCCATGCACTGCTCGCACAGAGGCACAGAGACTGGGGCTGCTTGCTTGTCTTGTCCCCTCAAACTTCAAACGTAGCTTAGGTGGTCCGTGCCGGGCGCCTCCGGCAGCGCTGCTCCGAAAATGCAAACGTCTGCACATAGCTCGCAGGCAGAAAGAGCTAGCCTGGAAAGCTGTTGCTCAGCCTCATCTGCCCATGGCACTGCTCGCACAGAGGCACAGAGACTGGGGCTGCTTGCTTGTCTTGTCCCCTCAAACTTCAAACGTAGCTTAGGTGGTCCGTGCCGGGCGCCTCCGGCAGCCCTGCTCCGAAAATGCGAACGTCTGCAGATAGCTCGCAGGCAGAAAGAGCTAGCCTGGAAAGCTGTTGCTCAGCCTCATCTGCCCATGGCACTGCTCGCACAGAGGCACAGAGACTGGGGCTGCTTGCTTGTCTTGTCCCCTCAAACTTCAAACGTAGCTTAGGTGGTCCGTGCCAGACGCCTCCGGCAGCCCTGCTCCGAAAATCCAAACGTCTGCAGATAGCTCGCAGGCAGAAAGAGCTAGCCTGGAAAGCTGTTGCTCAGCCTCATCTGCCCATGGCACTGCTCGCACAGAGGCACAGAGACTGGGGCTGCTTGCTTGTCTTGTCCCCTCAAACTTCAAACGTAGCTTAGGTGGTCCGTGCCGGGCGCCTCCGGCAGCCCTGCTCCGAAAATGCGAACGTCTGCAGATAGCTCGCAGGCAGAAAGAGCTAGCCTGGAAAGCTGTTGCTTAGCCTCATCTGCCCATGGCACTGCTCGCACAGAGGCACAGAGACTGGGGCTGCTTGCTTGTCTTGTCCCCTCAAACTTCAAACGTAGCTTAGGTGGTCCGTGCCGGGCGCCTCCGGCAGCCCTGATCCGAAAATGCAAACGTCTGCAGATAGCTCGCAGGCAGAAAGAGCTAGCCTGGAAAGCTGTTGCTCAGCCTCATCTGCCCATGGCACTGCTCGCACAGAGGCACAGAGACTGGGGCTGCTTGCTTGTCTTGTCCCCTCAAACTTCAAATGTGGCTTACGTGGTCCGTGCCGGGCGCATCCGGCAGCCCTGCTCCGAAAATGCAAACGTCTGCAGATAGCTCGCAGGCAGAAAGAGCTAGCCTGGAAAGCTGTTGCTCAGCCTCATCTGCCCATGGCACTGCTCGCACAGAGGCACAGAGACTGGGGCTGCTTGCTTGTCTTGTCCCCTCAAACTTCAAACGTAGCTTAGGTGGTCCGTGCCAGGCGCCTCCGGCAGCCCTGCTCCGAAAATCCAAAAGTCTGCAGATAGCTCGCAGCCAGAAAGAGCTAGCCTGGAAAGCTATTGCTCAGCCTCATCTGCCCATGGCACTGCTCGCACAGAGGCACAGAGACTGGGGCTGCTTGCTTGTCTTGTCCCCTCAAACTTCAAATGTAGCTTAGGTGGTCCGTGCCGGGCGCCTCCGGCAGCCCTGCTCCGAAAATGCGAACGACTGCAGATAGCTCGCAGGCAGAAAGAGCTAGCCTGGAAAGCTGTTGCTCAGCCTCATCTGCCCATGGCACTGCTCGCACAGAGGCACAGAGACTGGGGCTGCTTGCTTGTCTTGTCCCCTCAAACTTCAAATGTAGCTTAGGTGGTCCGTGCCGGGCGCCTCCGGCAGCCCTGCTCCGAAAATGCAAACGTCTGCAGATAGCTCGCAGGCAGAAAGAGCTAGCCTGGAAAGCTGTTGCTCAGCCTCATCTGCCCATGGCACTGCTCGCACAGAGGCACAGAGACTGGGGCTGCTTGCTTGTCTTGTCCCCTCAAACTTCAAACGTAGCTTAGGTGGTCCGTGCCGGGCGCCTCCGGCAGCCCTGCTCCGAAAATCCAAACGTCTGCAGATAGCTCGCAGGCAGAAAGAGCTAGCCTGGAAAGCTGTTGCTCAGCCTCATCTGCCCATGGCACTGCTCGCACAGAGGCACAGAGACTGGGGCTGCTTGCTTGTCTTGTCCCCTCAAACTTCAAACGTAGCTTAGGTGGTCTGTGCCGGGCGCCTCCGGCAGCCCTGCTCTGAAAATGCGAACGTCTGCAGATAGCTCGCAGGCAGAAAGAGCTAGCCTGGAAAGCTGTTGCTCAGCCTCATCTGCCCATGGCACTGCTCGCACAGAGGCACAGAGACTGGGGCTGCTTGCTTGTCTTGTCCCCTCAAACTTCAAACGTAGCTTAGGTGGTCCGTGCCGGGCGCCTCCAGCAGCCCTGCTCCGAAAATCCAAACGTCTGCAGATAGCTCGCAGGCAGAAAGAGCTAGCCTGGAAAGCTGTTGCTCAGCCTCATCTGCCCATGGCACTGCTCGCACAGAGGCACAGAGACTGGGGCTGCTTGCTTGTCTTGTCCCCTCAAACTTCAAACGTAGCTTAGGTGGTCCGTGCCAGACGCCTCGGGCAGCCCTGCTCCGAAAATCCAAACGTCTGCAGATAGCTCGCAGGCAGAAAGAGCTAGCCTGGAAAGCTGTTGCTCAGCCTCATCTGCCCATGGCACTGCTCGCACAGAGGCACAGAGACTGGGGCTGCTTGCTTGTCTTGTCCCCTCAAACTTCAAACGTAGCTTAGGTGGTCCGTGCCGGGCGCCTCCGGCAGCCCTGCTCCGAAAATGCAAACGTCTGCAGATAGCTCGCAGGCAGAAAGAGCTAGCCTGGAAAGCTGTTGCTCAGCCTCATCTGCCCATGGCACTGCTCGCACAGAGGCACAGAGACTGGGGCTGCTTGCTTGTCTTGTCCCCTCAAACTTCAAACGTAGCATAGGTGGTCTGTGCCGGGCGCCTCCGGCAGCCCTGCTCAAAAAATGCGAACGTCTGCAGATAGCTCGCAGGCAGAAAGAGCTAGCCTGGAAAGCTGTTGCTAAGCCTCATCTGCCCATGGCACTGCTCGCACAGAGGCACAGAGACTGGGGCTGCTTGCTTGTCTTGTCCCCTCAAACTTCAAACGTAGCTTAGGTGGTCCGTGCTGGGCGCCTCCGGCAGCCCTGCTCCGAAAATCCAAACGTCTGCAGATAGCCCGCAGCCAGAAAGAGCTAGCCTGGAAAGCTGTTGCTCAGCCTCATCTGCCCATGGCACTGCTCGCACAGAGGCACAGAGACTGGGGCTGCTTGCTTGTCTTGTCCCCTCAAACTTCAAACGTAGCTTAGGTGGTCCGTGCCAGGCGCCTCCGGCAGCCCTGCTCCGAAAATGCGAACGTCTGCAGATAGCTCGCAGGCAGAAAGAGCTAGCCTGGAAAGCTGTTGCTCAGCCTCATCTGCCCATGGCACTGCTCGCACAGAGGCACAGAGACTGGGGCTGCTTGCTTGTCTTGTCCCCTCAAACTTCAAATGTAGCTTAGGTGGTCCGTGTCAGACGCCTCCGGCAGCCCTGCTCCGAAAATGCAAACGTCTGCAGATAGCTCGCAGGCAGAAAGAGGTAGCCTGGAAAGCTGTTGCTCACCCTCATCTGCCCATGGCACTGCTCGCACAGAGGCACAGAGACTGGGGCTGCTTGCTTGTCTTGTCCCCTCAAACTTCAAACGTAGCTTAGGTGGTCCGTGCCGGGCGCCTCCGTCAGCCCTGCTCCGAAAATGCAAACGTCTGCAGATAGCTCACAGGCAGAAAGAGCTAGCCTGGAAAGCTGTTGCTCAGCCTCATCTGCCCATGGCACTGCTCGCACAGAGGCACAGAGACTGGGGCTGCTTGCTTGTCTTGCCCCCTCAAACTTCAAACGTAACGTACGTGGTCCGTGCCGGGCGCCTCCGGCAGCCCTGCTCCGAAAATGCAAACGTCTGCAGATAGCTCGCAGGCAGAAAGAGCTAGCCTGGAAAGCTGTTGCTCAGCCTGATCTGCCCATGGCACTGCTCGCACAGAGGCACAGAGACTGGGGCTGCTTGCTTGTCTTGTCCCCTCAAACTTCAAATGTAGCTTACGTGGTCCGTGCCGGGCGCATCCGGCAGCCCTGCTCCGAAAATGCAAACGTCTGCAGATAGCTCGCAGGCAGAAAGAGCTAGCCTGGAAAGCTGTTGCTCAGCCTCATCTGCCCATGGCACTGCTCGCACAGAGGCACAGAGACTGGGGCTGCTTGCTTGTCTTGTCCCCTCAAACTTCAAACGTAGCTTAGGTGGTCCGTGCCAGGCGCCTCCGGCAGCCCTGCTCCGAAAATCCAAACGTCTGCAGATAGCTCGCAGGCAGAAAGAGCTAGCCTGGAAAGCTGTTGCTCAGCCTCATCTGCCCATGGCACTGCTCGCACAGAGGCACAGAGACTGGGGCTGCTTGCTTGTCTTGTCCCCTCAAACTTCAAACGTAGCTTAGGTGGTCCGTGCCGGGCGCCTCCAGCAGCCCTGCTCCGAAAATCCAAACGTCTGCAGATAGCTCGCAGGCAGAAAGAGCTAGCCTGGAAAGCTGTTGCTCAGCCTCATCTGCCCATGGCACTGCTCGCACAGAGGCACAGAGACTGGGGCTGCTTGCTTGTCTTGTCCCCTCAAACTTCAAACGTAGCTTAGGTGGTCCGTGCCAGACGCCTCCGGCAGCCCTGCTCCGAAAATCCAAACGTCTGCAGATAGCTCGCAGGCAGAAAGAGCTAGCCTGGAAAGCTGTTGCTCAGCCTCATCTGCCCATGGCACTGCTCGCACAGAGGCACAGAGACTGGGGCTGCTTGCTTGTCTTGTCCCCTCAAACTTCAAACGTAGCTTAGGTGGTCCGTGCCGGGCGCCTCCGGCAGCCCTGCTCCGAAAATGCAAACGTCTGCAGATAGCTCGCAGGCAGAAAGAGCTAGCCTGGAAAGCTGTTGCTCAGCCTCATCTGCCCATGGCACTGCTCGCACAGAGGCACAGAGACTGGGGCTGCTTGCTTGTCTTGTCCCCTCAAACTTCAAAAGTAGCATAGGTGGTCTGTGCCGGGCGCCTCCGGCAGCCCTGCTCCGAAAATGCGAACGTCTGCAGATAGCTCGCAGGCAGAAAGAGCTAGCCTGGAAAGCTGTTGCTAAGCCTCATCTGCCCATGGCACTGCTCGCACAGAGGCACAGAGACTGGGGCTGCTTGCTTGTCTTGTCCCCTCAAACTTCAAACGTAGCTTAGGTGGTCCGTGCTGGGCGCCTCCGGCAGCCCTGCTCCGAAAATCCGAACGTCTGCAGATAGCCCGCAGCCAGAAAGAGCTAGCCTGGAAAGCTGTTGCTCAGCCTCATCTGCCCATGGCACTGCTCGCACAGAGGCACAGAGACTGGGGCTGCTTGCTTGTCTTGTCCCCTCAAACTTCAAACGTAGCTTAGGTGGTCCGTGCCAGGCGCCTCCGGCAGCCCTGCTCCGAAAATGCGAACGTCTGCAGATAGCTCGCAGGCAGAAAGAGCTAGCCTGGAAAGCTGTTGCTCAGCCTCATCTGCCCATGGCACTGCTCGCACAGAGGCACAGAGACTGGGGCTGCTTGCTTGTCTTGTCCCCTCAAACTTCAAATGTAGCTTAGGTGGTCCGTGTCAGACGCCTCCGGCAGCCCTGCTCCGAAAATGCAAACGTCTGCAGATAGCTCGCAGGCAGAAAGAGGTAGCCTGGAAAGCTGTTGCTCACCCTCATCTGCCCATGGCACTGCTCGCACAGAGGCACAGAGACTGGGGCTGCTTGCTTGTCTTGTCCCCTCAAACTTCAAACGTAGCTTAGGTGGTCCGTGCCGGGCGCCTCCGTCAGCCCTGCTCCGAAAATGCAAACGTCTGCAGATAGCTCACAGGCAGAAAGAGCTAGCCTGGAAAGCTGTTGCTCAGCCTCATCTGCCCATGGCACTGCTCGCACAGAGGCACAGAGACTGGGGCTGCTTGCTTGTCTTGCCCCCTCAAACTTCAAACGTAACTTACGTGGTCCGTGCCGGGCGCCTCCGGCAGCCCTGCTCCGAAAATGCAAACGTCTGCAGATAGCTCGCAGGCAGAAAGAGCTAGCCTGGAAAGCTGTTGCTCAGCCTCATCTGCCCATGGCACTGCTCGCACAGAGGCACAGAGACTGGGGCTGCTTGCTTGTCTTGTCCCCTCAAACTTCAAACGTAGCTTAGGTGGTCCGTGCCGGGCGCCTCCGGCAGCCCTGCTCCGAAAATGCAAACGTCTGCAGATAGCTCGCAGGCAGAAAGAGCTAGCCTGGAAAGCTGTTGCTCAGCCTCATCTGCCCATGGCACTGCTCGCACAGAGGCACAGAGACTGGGGCTGCTTGCTTGTCTTGTCCCCTCAAACTTCAAATGTAGCTTAGGTGGTCCGTGCCGGGCGCATCCGGCAGCCCTGCTCTGAAAATGCGAACGTCTGCAGATAGCTCGCAGGCAGAAAGAGCTAGCCTGGAAAGCTGTTGCTCAGCCTCATCTGCCCATGGCACTGCTCGCACAGAGGCACAGAGACTGGGGCTGCTTGCTTGTCTTGTCCCCTCAAACTTCAAACGTAGCTTAGGTGGTCCGTGCCGGGCGCCTCCGGCAGCCCTGCTCCGAAAATCCAAACGTCTGCAGGTAGCTCGCAGGCAGAAAGAGCTAGCCTGGAAAGCTGTTGCTCAGCCTCATCTGCCCATGGCACTGCTCGCACAGAGGCACAGAGACTGGGGCTGCTTGCTTGTCTTGTCCCCTCAAACTTCAAACGTAGCTTAGGTGGTCCGTGCCGGGCGCCTCCGGCAGCCCTGCTCCGAAAATGCAAACGTCTGCAGATAGCTCGCAGGTAGAAAGAGCTAGCCTGGAAAGCTGTTGCTCAGCCTCATCTGCCCATGTCACTGCTCGCACAGAGGCACAGAGACTGGGGCTGCTTGCTTGTCTTGTCCCCTCAAACTTCAAATGTAGCTTAGGTGGTCCGTGCCGGGCGCATCCGGCAGCCCTGCTCTGAAAATGCGAACGTCTGCAGATAGCTCGCAGGCAGAAAGAGCTAGCCTGGAAAGCTGTTGCTCAGCCTCATCTGCCCATGGCACTGCTCGCACAGAGGCACAGAGACTGGGGCTGCTTGCTTGTCTTGTCCCCTCAAACTTCAAACGTAGCTTAGGTGGTCCGTGCCGGGCGCCTCCGGCAGCCCTGCTCCGAAAATCCAAACGTCTGCAGGTAGCTCGCAGGCAGAAAGAGCTAGCCTGGAAAGCTGTTGCTCAGCCTCATCTGCCCATGGCACTGCTCGCACAGAGGCACAGAGACTGGGGCTGCTTGCTTGTCTTGTCCCCTCAAACTTCAAACGTAGCTTAGGTGGTCTGTGCCGGGCGCCTCCGGCAGCCCTGCTCCAAAAATGCAAACGTCTGCAGATAGCTCGCAGGCAGAAAGAGCTAGCCTGGAAAGCTGTTGCTCAGCCTCATCTGCCCATGGCACTGCTCGCACAGAGGCACAGAGACTGGGGCTGCTTGCTTGTCTTGTCCCCTCAAACTTCAAACGTAGCTTAGGTGGTCCGTGCCGGGCGCATCCGGCAGCCCTGCTCCGAAAATGCAAACGTCTGCAGATAGCTCGCAGGCAGAAAGAGCTAGCCTGGAAAGCTGTTGCTCAGCCTCATCTGCCCATGGCACTGCTCGCACAGAGGCACAGAGACTGGGGCTGCTTGCTTGTCTTGTCCCCTCAAACTTCAAACGTAGCTTAGGTGGTCCGTGCCGGGCGCCTCCGGCAGCCCTGCTCCGAAAATGCAAACGTCTGCAGATAGCTCGCAGGCAGAAAGAGCTAGCCTGGAAAGCTGTTGCTCAGCCTCATCTGCCCATGGCACTGCTCGCACAGAGGCACAGAGACTGGGGCTGCTTGCTTGTCTTGTCCCCTCAAACTTCAAACGTAGCTTAGGTGGTCCGTGCCAGACGCCTCCGGCAGCCCTGCTCCGAAAATCCGAACGTCTGCAGATAGCTCGCAGGCAGAAAGTGCTAGCCTGGAAAGCTGTTGCTCAGCCTCATCTGCCCATGGCACTGCTCGCACAGAGGCACAGAGACTGGGGCTGCTTGCTTGTCTTGTCCCCTCAAACTTCAAACGTAGCTTAAGTGGTCCGTGCCAGACGCCTCCGGCAGCCCTGCTCCGAAAATCCAAACGTCTGCAGATAGCTCGCAGGCAGAAAGAGCTAGCCTGGAAAGCTGTTGCTCAGCCTCATCTGCCCATGGCACTGCTCGCACAGAGGCACAGAGACTGGGGCTGCTTGCTTGTCTTGTCCCCTCAAACTTCAAACGTATCTTAGGTGGTCCGTGCCGGGCGCCTCCGGCAGCCCTGCTCCGAAAATCCAAACGTCTGCAGATAGCTCGCAGGCAGAAAGAGCTAGCCTGGAAAGCTGTTGCTCAGCCTCATCTGCCCATGGCACTGCTCGCACAGAGGCACAGAGACTGGGGCTGCTTGCTTGTCTTGTCCCCTCAAACTTCAAACGTAGCTTAGGTGGTCCGTGCCAGGCGCCTCCGGCAGCCCTGCTCCGAAAATCCAAACGTCTGCAGATAGCTCGCAGGCAGAAAGAGCTAGCCTGGAAAGCTGTTGCTCAGCCTCATCTGCCCATGGCACTGCTCGCACAGAGGCACAGAGACTGGGGCTGCTTGCTTGTCTTGCCCCCTCAAACTTCAAACGTAGCTTAGGTGGTCCATGCCAGACGCCTCCGGCAGCCCTGCTCCGAAAATCCAAACGTCTGCAGATAGCTCGCAGCCAGAAAGAGCTAGCCTGGAAAGCTGTTGCTCAGCCTCATCTGCCCATGTCACTGCTCGCACAGAGGCACAGAGACTGGGGCTGCTTGCTTGTCTTGTCCCCTCAAACTTCAAATGTAGCTTAGGTGGTCCGTGCCGGGCGCATCCGGCAGCCCTGCTCTGAAAATGCGAACGTCTGCAGATAGCTCGCAGGCAGAAAGAGCTAGCCTGGAAAGCTGTTGCTCAGCCTCATCTGCCCATGGCACTGCTCGCACAGAGGCACAGAGACTGGGGCTGCTTGCTTGTCTTGTCCCCTCAAACTTCAAATGTAGCTTAGGTGGTCCGTGCCGGGCGCATCCGGCAGCCCTGCTCTGAAAATGCGAACGTCTGCAGATAGCTCGCAGGCAGAAAGAGCTAGCCTGGAAAGCTGTTGCTCAGCCTCATCTGCCCATGGCACTGCTCGCACAGAGGCACAGAGACTGGGGCTGCTTGCTTGTCTTGTCCCCTCAAACTTCAAACGTAGCTTAGGTGGTCCGTGCCGGGCGCCTCCGGCAGCCCTGCTCCGAAAATCCAAACGTCTGCAGGTAGCTCGCAGGCAGAAAGAGCTAGCCTGGAAAGCTGTTGCTCAGCCTCATCTGCCCATGGCACTGCTCGCACAGAGGCACAGAGACTGGGGCTGCTTGCTTGTCTTGTCCCCTCAAACTTCAAACGTAGCTTAGGTGGTCTGTGCCGGGCGCCTCCGGTAGCCCTGCTCCGAAAATGCAAACGTCTGCAGATAGCTCGCAGGCAGAAAGAGCTAGCCTGGAAAGCTGTTGCTCAGCCTCATCTGCCCATGGCACTGCTCGCACAGAGGCACAGAGACTGGGGCTGCTTGCTTGTCTTGTCCCCTCAAACTTCAAACGTAGCTTAGGTGGTCCGTGCCGGGCGCCTCCGGCAGCCCTGCTCCGAAAATGCAAACGTCTGCAGATAGCTCGCAGGCAGAAAGAGCTAGCCTGGAAAGCTGTTGCTCAGCCTCATCTGCCCATGGCACTGCTCGCACAGAGGCACAGAGACTGGGGCTGCTTGCTTGTCTTGTCCCCTCAAACTTCAAACGTAGCTTAGGTGGTCCGTGCCGGGCGCCTCCGGCAGCCCTGCTCCGAAAATCCAAACGTCTGCAGGTAGCTCGCAGGCAGAAAGAGCTAGCCTGGAAAGCTGTTGCTCAGCCTCATCTGCCCATGGCACTGCTCGCACAGAGGCACAGAGACTGGGGCTGCTTGCTTGTCTTGTCCCCTCAAACTTCAAACGTAGCTTAGGTGGTCCGTGCCGGGCGCCTCCGGCAGCCCTGCTCCGAAAATGCGAACGTCTGCAGATAGCTCGCAGACAGAAAGAGCTAGCCTGGAAAGCTGTTGCTCAGCCTCATCTGCCCATGGCACTGCTCGCACAGAGGCACAGAGACTGGGGCTGCTTGCTTGTCTTGTCCCCTCAAACTTCAAACGTAGCTTAGGTGGTCCGTGCCGGGCGCCTCCGGCAGCCCTGCTCCGAAAATGCGAACGTCTGCAGATAGCTCGCAGGCAGAAAGAGCTAGCCTGGAAAGCTGTTGCTCAGCCTCATCTGCCCATGGCACTGCTCGCACAGAGGCACAGAGACTGGGGCTGCTTGCTTGTCTTGCCCCCTCAAACTTCAAACGTAGCTTAGGTGGTCCGTGCCGGGCGCCTCCGGCAGCCCTGCTCCGAAAATCCAAACGTCTGCAGATAGCTCGCAGGCAGAAAGTGCTAGCCTGGAAAGCTGTTGCTCAGCCTCATCTGCCCATGGCACTGCTCGCACAGAGGCACAGAGACTGGGGCTGCTTGCTTGTCTTGTCCCCTCAAACTTCAAACGTGGCTTAGGTGGTCCGTGCCAGACGCCTCCGGCAGCCCTGCTCCGAAAATCCAAACGTCTGCAGATAGCTCGCAGCCAGAAAGAGCTAGCCTGGAAAGCTGTTGCTCAGCCTCATCTGCCCATGGCACTGCTCGCACAGAGGCACAGAGACTGGGGCTGCTTGCTTGTCTTGTCCCCTCAAACTTCAAACGTAGCTTAGGTGGTCCGTGCCGGGCGCCTCCGGCAGCCCTGCTCCGAAAATGCAAACGTCTGCAGATAGCTCGCAGGCAGAAAGAGCTAGCCTGGAAAGCTGTTGCTCAGCCTCATCTGCCCATGGCACTGCTCGCACAGAGGCACAGAGACTGGGGCTGCTTGCTTGTCTTGTCCCCTCAAACTTCAAATGTAGCTTAGGTGGTCCGTGCCGGGCGTCTCCGGCAGCCCTGCTCCGAAAATGCGAACGTCTGCAGATAGCTCGCAGGCAGAAAGAGCTAGCCTGGAAAGCTGTTGCTCAGCCTCATCTGCCCATGGCACTGCTCGCACAGAGGCACAGAGACTGGGGCTGCTTGCTTGTTTTGCCCCCTCAAACTTCAAACGTAGCTTAGGTGGTCCATGCCGGGCGCCTCCGGCAGCCCTGCTTCGAAAATCCAAACGTCTGCAGATAGCTCGCAGGCAGAAAGAGCTAGCCTGGAAAGCTGTTGCTCAGCCTCATCTGCCCATGGCACTGCTCGCACAGAGGCACAGAGACTGGGGCTGCTTGCTTGTCTTGTCCCCTCAAACTTCAAACGTAGCTTAGGTGGTCCGTGCCGGGCGCCTCCGGCAGCCCTGCTCCGAAAATGCGAACGTCTGCAGATAGCTCGCAGGCAGAAAGAGCTAGCCTGGAAAGCTGTTGCTCAGCCTCATCTGCCCATGGCACTGCTCGCACAGAGGCACAGAGACTGGGGCTGCTTGCTTGTTTTGCCCCCTCAAACTTCAAACGTAGCTTAGGTGGTCCGTGCCGGGCGCCTCCGGCAGCCCTGCTCCGAAAATCCGAACGTCTGCAGATAGCTCGCAGGCAGAAAGAGCTAGCCTGGAAAACTGTTGCTCAGCCTCATCTGCCCATGGCACTGCTCGCACAGAGGCACAGAGACTGGGGCTGCTTGCTTGTCTTGTCCCCTCAAACTTCAAACGTAGCTTAGGTGGTCTGTGCCGGGCGCCTCCGGCAGCCCTGCTCCGAAAATGCGAACGTCTGCAGATAGCTCGCAGGCAGAAAGAGCTAGCCTGGAAAGCTGTTGCTCAGCCTCATCTGCCCATGGCACTGCTCGCACAGAGGCACAGAGACTGGGGCTGCTTGCTTGTCTTGTCCCCTCAAACTTCAAACGTAGCTTAGGTGGTCCGTGCCGGGCGCCTCCGGCAGCCCTGCTCCGAAAATCCAAACGTCTGCAGATAGCCCGCAGCCAGAAAGAGCTAGCCTGGAAAGCTGTTGCTCAGCCTCATCTGCCCATGGCACTGCTCGCACAGAGGCACAGAGACTGGGGCTGCTTGCTTGTCTTGTCCCCTCAAACTTCAAACGTAGCTTAGGTGGTCCGTGCCAGGCGCCTCCGGCAGCCCTGCTCCGAAAATGCGAACGTCTGCAGATAGCTCGCAGGCAGAAAGAGCTAGCCTGGAAAGCTGTTGCTCAGCCTCATCTGCCCATGGCACTGCTCGCACAGAGGCACAGAGACTGGGGCTGCTTGCTTGTCTTGTCCCCTCAAACTTCAAATGTAGCTTAGGTGGTCCGTGTCAGACGCCTCCGGCAGCCCTGCTCCGAAAATCCAAACGTCTGCAGATAGCTCGCAGGCAGAAACAGCTAGCCTGGAAAGCTGTTGCTCAGCCTCATCTGCCCATGGCACTGCTCGCACAGAGGCACAGAGACTGGGGCTGCTTGCTTGTCTTGTCCCCTCAAACTTCAAACGTAGCTTAGGTGGTCCGTGCCGGACGCCTCAGGCAGCCCTGCTCCGAAAATGCGAACGTCTGCAGATAGCTCACAGGCAGAAAGAGCTAGCCTGGAAAGCTGTTGCTCAGCCTCATCTGCCCATGGCACTGCTCGCACAGAGGCACAGAGACTGGGGCTGCTTGCTTGTCTTGTCCCCTCAAACTTCAAACGTAGCTTAGGTGGTCCGTGCCGGGCGCCTCCGGCAGCCCTGCTCCGAAAATGCGAACGTCTGCAGATAGCTCGCAGGCAGAAAGAGCTAGCCTGGAAAGCTGTTGCTCAGCCTCATCTGCCCATGGCACTGCTCGCACAGAGGCACAGAGACTGGGGCTGCTTGCTTGTCTTGTCCCCTCAAACTTCAAATGTAGCTTAGGTGGTCCGTGTCAGACGCCTCCGGCAGCCCTGCTCCGAAAATCCAAACGTCTGCAGATAGCTCGCAGGCAGAAACAGCTAGCCTGGAAAGCTGTTGCTCAGCCTCATCTGCCCATGGCACTGCTCGCACAGAGGCACAGAGACTGGGGCTGCTTGCTTGTCTTGTCCCCTCAAACTTCAAACGTAGCTTAGGTGGTCCGTGCCGGACGCCTCAGGCAGCCCTGCTCCGAAAATGCGAACGTCTGCAGATAGCTCACAGGCAGAAAGAGCTAGCCTGGAAAGCTGTTGCTCAGCCTCATCTGCCCATGGCACTGCTCGCACAGAGGCACAGAGACTGGGGCTGCTTGCTTGTCTTGTCCCCTCAAACTTCAAACGTAGCTTAGGTGGTCCGTGCCGGGCGCCTCCGGCAGCCCTGCTCCGAAAATGCAAACGTCTGCAGATAGCTCGCAGGCAGAAAGAGCTAGCCTGGAAAGCTGTTGCTCAGCCTCATCTGCCCATGGCACTGCTCGCACAGAGGCACAGAGACTGGGGCTGCTTGCTTGTTTTGCCCCCTCAAACTTCAAACGTAGCTTAGGTGGTCCGTGCCGGGCGCCTCCGGCAGCCCTGCTCCGAAAATCCAAACGTCTGCAGATAGCTCGCAGGCAGAAAGAGCTAGCCTGGAAAGCTGTTGCTCAGCCTCATCTGCCCATGGCACTGCTCGCACAGAGGCACAGAGACTGGGGCTGCTTGCTTGTCTTGCCCCCTCAAACTTCAAACGTAGCTTAGGTGGTCCGTGCCGGGCGCCTCCGGCAGCCCTGCTCCGAAAATGCGAACGTCTGCAGATAGCTCGCAGGCAGAAAGAGCTAGCCTGGAAAGCTGTTGCTCAGCCTCATCTGCCCATGGCACTGCTCGCACAGAGGCACAGAGACTGGGGCTGCTTGCTTGTTTTGCCCCCTCAAACTTCAAACGTAGCTTAGGTGGTCCGTGCCGGGCGCCTCGGGCAGCCCTGCTCCGAAAATCCGAACGTCTGCAGATAGCTCGCAGGCAGAAAGAGCTAGCCTGGAAAGCTGTTGCTCAGCCTCATCTGCCCATGGCACTGCTCGCACAGAGGCACAGAGACTGGGGCTGCTTGCTTGTCTTGTCCCCTCAAACTTCAAACGTAGCTTAGGTGGTCTGTGCCGGGCGCCTCCGGCAGCCCTGCTCCGAAAATGCGAACGTCTGCAGATAGCTCGCAGGCAGAAAGAGCTAGCCTGGAAAGCTGTTGCTCAGCCTCATCTGCCCATGGCACTGCTCGCACAGAGGCACAGAGACTGGGGCTGCTTGCTTGTCTTGTCCCCTCAAACTTCAAACGTAGCTTAGGTGGTCCGTGCCGGGCGCCTCCGGCAGCCCTGCTCCGAAAATCCAAACGTCTGCAGATAGCCCGCAGCCAGAAAGAGCTAGCCTGGAAAGCTGTTGCTCAGCCTCATCTGCCCATGGCACTGCTCGCACAGAGGCACAGAGACTGGGGCTGCTTGCTTGTCTTGTCCCCTCAAACTTCAAACGTAGCTTAGGTGGTCCGTGCCAGGCGCCTCCGGCAGCCCTGCTCCGAAAATGCGAACGTCTGCAGATAGCTCGCAGGCAGAAAGAGCTAGCCTGGAAAGCTGTTGCTCAGCCTCATCTGCCCATGGCACTGCTCGCACAGAGGCACAGAGACTGGGGCTGCTTGCTTGTCTTGTCCCCTCAAACTTCAAATGTAGCTTAGGTGGTCCGTGTCAGACGCCTCCGGCAGCCCTGCTCCGAAAATCCAAACGTCTGCAGATAGCTCGCAGGCAGAAACAGCTAGCCTGGAAAGCTGTTGCTCAGCCTCATCTGCCCATGGCACTGCTCGCACAGAGGCACAGAGACTGGGGCTGCTTGCTTGTCTTGTCCCCTCAAACTTCAAACGTAGCTTAGGTGGTCCGTGCCGGACGCCTCAGGCAGCCCTGCTCCGAAAATGCGAACGTCTGCAGATAGCTCACAGGCAGAAAGAGCTAGCCTGGAAAGCTGTTGCTCAGCCTCATCTGCCCATGGCACTGCTCGCACAGAGGCACAGAGACTGGGGCTGCTTGCTTGTCTTGTCCCCTCAAACTTCCAACGTAGCTTAGGTGGTCCGTGCCGGGCGCCTCCGGCAGCCCTGCTCCGAAAATGCAAACGTCTGCAGATAGCTCGCAGGCAGAAAGAGCTAGCCTGGAAAGCTGTTGCTCAGCCTCATCTGCCCATGGCACTGCTCGCACAGAGGCACAGAGACTGGGGCTGCTTGCTTGTCTTGTCCCCTCAAACTTCAAATGTAGCTTAGGTGGTCCGTGCCGGGCGCCTCCGGCAGCCCTGCTCCGAAAATGCGAACGTCTGCAGATAGCTCGCAGGCAGAAAGAGCTAGCCTGGAAAGCTGTTGCTCAGCCTCATCTGCCCATGGCACTGCTCGCACAGAGGCACAGAGACTGGGGCTGCTTGCTTGTTTTGCCCCCTCAAACTTCAAACGTAGCTTAGGTGGTCCGTGCCGGGCGCCTCCGGCAGCCCTGCTCCGAAAATGCAAACGTCTGCAGATAGCTCGCAGGCAGAAAGAGCTAGCCTGGAAAGCTGTTGCTCAGCCTCATCTGCCCATGGCACTGCTCGCACAGAGGCACAGAGACTGGGGCTGCTTGCTTGTCTTGTCCCCTCAAACTTCAAATGTAGCTTAGGTGATCCGTGCCGGGCGCCTCCGGCAGCCCTGCTCCGAAAATGCGAACGTCTGCAGATAGCTCGCAGGCAGAAAGAGCTAGCCTGGAAAGCTGTTGCTCAGCCTCATCTGCCCATGGCACTGCTCGCACAGAGGCACAGAGACTGGGGCTGCTTGCTTGTTTTGCCCCCTCAAACTTCAAACGTAGCTTAGGTGGTCCATGCCGGGCGCCTCCGGCAGCCCTGCTCCGAAAATCCAAACGTCTGCAGATAGCTCGCAGGCAGAAAGAGCTAGCCTGGAAAGCTGTTGCTCAGCCTCATCTGCCCATGGCACTGCTCGCACAGAGGCACAGAGACTGGGGCTGCTTGCTTGTCTTGTCCCCTCAAACTTCAAACGTAGCTTAGGTGGTCCGTGCCGGGCGCCTCCGGCAGCCCTGCTCCGAAAATGCGAACGTCTGCAGATAGCTCGCAGGCAGAAAGAGCTAGCCTGGAAAGCTGTTGCTCAGCCTCATCTGCCCATGGCACTGCTCGCACAGAGGCACAGAGACTGGGGCTGCTTGCTTGTTTTGCCCCCTCAAACTTCAAACGTAGCTTAGGTGGTCCGTGCCGGGCGCCTCCGGCAGCCCTGCTCCGAAAATGCGAACGTCTGCAGATAGCTCGCAGGCAGAAAGAGCTAGCCTGGAAAACTGTTGCTCAGCCTCATCTGCCCATGGCACTGCTCGCACAGAGGCACAGAGACTGGGGCTGCTTGCTTGTCTTGTCCCCTCAAACTTCAAACGTAGCTTAGGTGGTCTGTGCCGGGCGCCTCCGGCAGCCCTGCTCCGAAAATGCGAACGTCTGCAGATAGCTCGCAGGCAGAAAGAGCTAGCCTGGAAAGCTGTTGCTCAGCCTCATCTGCCCATGGCACTGCTCGCACAGAGGCACAGAGACTGGGGCTGCTTGCTTGTCTTGTCCCCTCAAACTTCAAACGTAGCTTAGGTGGTCCGTGCCGGGCGCCTCCGGCAGCCCTGCTCCGAAAATCCAAACGTCTGCAGATAGCCCGCAGCCAGAAAGAGCTAGCCTGGAAAGCTGTTGCTCAGCCTCATCTGCCCATGGCACTGCTCGCACAGAGGCACAGAGACTGGGGCTGCTTGCTTGTCTTGTCCCCTCAAACTTCAAACGTAGCTTAGGTGGTCCGTGCCAGGCGCCTCCGGCAGCCCTGCTCCGAAAATGCGAACGTCTGCAGATAGCTCGCAGGCAGAAAGAGCTAGCCTGGAAAGCTGTTGCTCAGCCTCATCTGCCCATGGCACTGCTCGCACAGAGGCACAGAGACTGGGGCTGCTTGCTTGTCTTGTCCCCTCAAACTTCAAATGTAGCTTAGGTGGTCCGTGTCAGACGCCTCCGGCAGCCCTGCTCCGAAAATCCAAACGTCTGCAGATAGCTCGCAGGCAGAAACAGCTAGCCTGGAAAGCTGTTGCTCAGCCTCATCTGCCCATGGCACTGCTCGCACAGAGGCACAGAGACTGGGGCTGCTTGCTTGTCTTGTCCCCTCAAACTTCAAACGTAGCTTAGGTGGTCCGTGCCGGACGCCTCAGGCAGCCCTGCTCCGAAAATGCGAACGTCTGCAGATAGCTCACAGGCAGAAAGAGCTAGCCTGGAAAGCTGTTGCTCAGCCTCATCTGCCCATGGCACTGCTCGCACAGAGGCACAGAGACTGGGGCTGCTTGCTTGTCTTGTCCCCTCAAACTTCAAACGTAGCTTAGGTGGTCCGTGCCGGGCGCCTCCGGCAGCCCTGCTCCGAAAATGCGAACGTCTGCAGATAGCTCGCAGGCAGAAAGAGCTAGCCTGGAAAGCTGTTGCTCAGCCTCATCTGCCCATGGCACTGCTCACACAGAGGCACAGAGACTGGGGCTGCTTGCTTGTCTTGTCCCCTCAAACTTCAAATGTAGCTTAGGTGGTCCGTGTCAGACGCCTCCGGCAGCCCTGCTCCGAAAATCCAAACGTCTGCAGATAGCTCGCAGGCAGAAACAGCTAGCCTGGAAAGCTGTTGCTCAGCCTCATCTGCCCATGGCACTGCTCGCACAGAGGCACAGAGACTGGGGCTGCTTGCTTGTCTTGTCCCCTCAAACTTCAAACGTAGCTTAGGTGGTCCGTGCCGGACGCCTCAGGCAGCCCTGCTCCGAAAATGCGAACGTCTGCAGATAGCTCACAGGCAGAAAGAGCTAGCCTGGAAAGCTGTTGCTCAGCCTCATCTGCCCATGGCACTGCTCGCACAGAGGCACAGAGACTGGGGCTGCTTGCTTGTCTTGTCCCCTCAAACTTCAAACGTAGCTTAGGTGGTCCGTGCCGGGCGCCTCCGGCAGCCCTGCTCCGAAAATGCGAACGTCTGCAGATAGCTCGCAGGCAGAAAGAGCTAGCCTGGAAAGCTGTTGCTCAGCCTCATCTGCCCATGGCACTGCTCGCACAGAGGCACAGAGACTGGGGCTGCTTGCTTGTTTTGCCCCCTCAAACTTCAAACGTAGCTTAGGTGGTCCGTGCCGGGCGCCTCCGGCAGCCCTGCTCCGAAAATCCAAACGTCTGCAGATAGCTCGCAGGCAGAAAGAGCTAGCCTGGAAAGCTGTTGCTCAGCCTCATCTGCCCATGGCACTGCTCGCACAGAGGCACAGAGACTGGGGCTGCTTGCTTGTCTTGTCCCCTCAAACTTCAAACGTAGCTTAGGTGGTCCGTGCCGGGCGCCTCCGGCAGCCCTGCTCCGAAAATGCGAACGTCTGCAGATAGCTCGCAGGCAGAAAGAGCTAGCCTGGAAAGCTGTTGCTCAGCCTCATCTGCCCATGGCACTGCTCGCACAGAGGCACAGAGACTGGGGCTGCTTGCTTGTTTTGCCCCCTCAAACTTCAAACGTAGCTTAGGTGGTCCGTGCCGGGCGCCTCGGGCAGCCCTGCTCCGAAAATCCGAACGTCTGCAGATAGCTCGCAGGCAGAAAGAGCTAGCCTGGAAAGCTGTTGCTCAGCCTCATCTGCCCATGGCACTGCTCGCACAGAGGCACAGAGACTGGGGCTGCTTGCTTGTCTTGTCCCCTCAAACTTCAAACGTAGCTTAGGTGGTCTGTGCCGGGCGCCTCCGGCAGCCCTGCTCCGAAAATGCGAACGTCTGCAGATAGCTCGCAGGCAGAAAGAGCTAGCCTGGAAAGCTGTTGCTCAGCCTCATCTGCCCATGGCACTGCTCGCACAGAGGCACAGAGACTGGGGCTGCTTGCTTGTCTTGTCCCCTCAAACTTCAAACGTAGCTTAGGTGGTCCGTGCCGGGCGCCTCCGGCAGCCCTGCTCCGAAAATCCAAACGTCTGCAGATAGCCCGCAGCCAGAAAGAGCTAGCCTGGAAAGCTGTTGCTCAGCCTCATCTGCCCATGGCACTGCTCGCACAGAGGCACAGAGACTGGGGCTGCTTGCTTGTCTTGTCCCCTCAAACTTCAAACGTAGCTTAGGTGGTCCGTGCCAGGCGCCTCCGGCAGCCCTGCTCCGAAAATGCGAACGTCTGCAGATAGCTCGCAGGCAGAAAGAGCTAGCCTGGAAAGCTGTTGCTCAGCCTCATCTGCCCATGGCACTGCTCGCACAGAGGCACAGAGACTGGGGCTGCTTGCTTGTCTTGTCCCCTCAAACTTCAAATGTAGCTTAGGTGGTCCGTGTCAGACGCCTCCGGCAGCCCTGCTCCGAAAATCCAAACGTCTGCAGATAGCTCGCAGGCAGAAACAGCTAGCCTGGAAAGCTGTTGCTCAGCCTCATCTGCCCATGGCACTGCTCGCACAGAGGCACAGAGACTGGGGCTGCTTGCTTGTCTTGTCCCCTCAAACTTCAAACGTAGCTTAGGTGGTCCGTGCCGGACGCCTCAGGCAGCCCTGCTCCGAAAATGCGAACGTCTGCAGATAGCTCACAGGCAGAAAGAGCTAGCCTGGAAAGCTGTTGCTCAGCCTCATCTGCCCATGGCACTGCTCGCACAGAGGCACAGAGACTGGGGCTGCTTGCTTGTCTTGTCCCCTCAAACTTCCAACGTAGCTTAGGTGGTCCGTGCCGGGCGCCTCCGGCAGCCCTGCTCCGAAAATGCAAACGTCTGCAGATAGCTCGCAGGCAGAAAGAGCTAGCCTGGAAAGCTGTTGCTCAGCCTCATCTGCCCATGGCACTGCTCGCACAGAGGCACAGAGACTGGGGCTGCTTGCTTGTCTTGTCCCCTCAAACTTCAAATGTAGCTTAGGTGGTCCGTGCCGGGCGCCTCCGGCAGCCCTGCTCCGAAAATGCGAACGTCTGCAGATAGCTCGCAGGCAGAAAGGGCTAGCCTGGAAAGCTGTTGCTCAGCCTCATCTGCCCATGGCACTGCTCGCACAGAGGCACAGAGACTGGGGCTGCTTGCTTGTCTTGTCCCCTCAAACTTCAAATGTAGCTTAGGTGGTCCGTGTCAGACGCCTCCGGCAGCCCTGCTCCGAAAATCCAAACGTCTGCAGATAGCTCGCAGGCAGAAACAGCTAGCCTGGAAAGCTGTTGCTCAGCCTCATCTGCCCATGGCACTGCTCGCACAGAGGCACAGAGACTGGGGCTGCTTGCTTGTCTTGTCCCCTCAAACTTCAAACGTAGCTTAGGTGGTCCGTGCCGGACGCCTCAGGCAGCCCTGCTCCGAAAATGCGAACGTCTGCAGATAGCTCACAGGCAGAAAGAGCTAGCCTGGAAAGCTGTTGCTCAGCCTCATCTGCCCATGGCACTGCTCGCACAGAGGCACAGAGACTGGGGCTGCTTGCTTGTCTTGTCCCCTCAAACTTCCAACGTAGCTTAGGTGGTCCGTGCCGGGCGCCTCCGGCAGCCCTGCTCCGAAAATGCAAACGTCTGCAGATAGCTCGCAGGCAGAAAGAGCTAGCCTGGAAAGCTGTTGCTCAGCCTCATCTGCCCATGGCACTGCTCGCACAGAGGCACAGAGACTGGGGCTGCTTGCTTGTCTTGTCCCCTCAAACTTCAAATGTAGCTTAGGTGGTCCGTGCCGGGCGCCTCCGGCAGCCCTGCTCCGAAAATGCGAACGTCTGCAGATAGCTCGCAGGCAGAAAGAGCTAGCCTGGAAAGCTGTTGCTCAGCCTCATCTGCCCATGGCACTGCTCGCACAGAGGCACAGAGACTGGGGCTGCTTGCTTGTTTTGCCCCCTCAAACTTCAAACGTAGCTTAGGTGGTCCGTGCCGGGCGCCTCCGGCAGCCCTGCTCCGAAAATCCAAACGTCTGCAGATAGCTCGCAGGCAGAAAGAGCTAGCCTGGAAAGCTGTTGCTCAGCCTCATCTGCCCATGGCACTGCTCGCACAGAGGCACAGAGACTGGGGCTGCTTGCTTGTCTTGTCCCCTCAAACTTCAAACGTAGCTTAGGTGGTCCGTGCCGGGCGCCTCCGGCAGCCCTGCTCCGAAAATGCCAACGTCTGCAGATAGCTCGCAGGCAGAAAGAGCTAGCCTGGAAAGCTGTTGCTCAGCCTCATCTGCCCATGGCACTGCTCGCACAGAGGCACAGAGACTGGGGCTGCTTGCTTGTTTTGCCCCCTCAAACTTCAAACGTAGCTTAGGTGGTCCGTGCCGGGCGCCTCCGGCAGCCCTGCTCCGAAAATCCGAACGTCTGCAGATAGCTCGCAGGCAGAAAGAGCTAGCCTGGAAAGCTGTTGCTCAGCCTCATCTGCCCATGGCACTGCTCGCACAGAGGCACAGAGACTGGGGCTGCTTGCTTGTCTTGTCCCCTCAAACTTCAAACGTAGCTTAGGTGGTCTGTGCCGGGCGCCTCCGGCAGCCCTGCTCCAAAAATGCGAACGTCTGCAGATAGCTCGCAGGCAGAAAGAGCTAGCCTGGAAAGCTGTTGCTCAGCCTCATCTGCCCATGGCACTGCTCGCACAGAGGCACAGAGACTGGGGCTGCTTGCTTGTCTTGTCCCCTCAAACTTCAAACGTAGCTTAGGTGGTCCGTGCCGGGCGCCTCCGGCAGCCCTGCTCCGAAAATCCAAACGTCTGCAGATAGCCCGCAGCCAGAAAGAGCTAGCCTGGAAAGCTGTTGCTCAGCCTCATCTGCCCATGGCACTGCTCGCACAGAGGCACAGAGACTGGGGCTGCTTGCTTGTCTTGTCCCCTCAAACTTCAAACGTAGCTTAGGTGGTCCGTGCCAGGCGCCTCCGGCAGCCCTGCTCCGAAAATGCGAACGTCTGCAGATAGCTCGCAGGCAGAAAGAGCTAGCCTGGAAAGCTGTTGCTCAGCCTCATCTGCCCATGGCACTGCTCGCACAGAGGCACAGAGACTGGGGCTGCTTCCTTGTCTTGTCCCCTCAAACTTCAAATGTAGCTTAGGTGGTCCGTGTCAGACGCCTCCGGCAGCCCTGCTCCGAAAATCCAAACGTCTGCAGATAGCTCGCAGGCAGAAACAGCTAGCCTGGAAAGCTGTTGCTCAGCCTCATCTGCCCATGGCACTGCTCGCACAGAGGCACAGAGACTGGGGCTGCTTGCTTGTCTTGTCCCCTCAAACTTCAAACGTAGCTTAGGTGGTCCGTGCAGGACGCCTCAGGCAGCCCTGCTCCGAAAATGCGAACGTCTGCAGATAGCTCACAGGCAGAAAGAGCTAGCCTGGAAAGCTGTTGCTCAGCCTCATCTGCCCATGGCACTGCTCGCACAGAGGCACAGAGACTGGGGCTGCTTGCTTGTCTTGCCCCCTCAAACTTCAAACGTAACTTACGTGGTCCGTGCCGGGCGCCTCCGGCAGCCCTGCTCCGAAAATGCAAACGTCTGCAGATAGCTCGCAGGCAGAAAGAGCTAGCCTGGAAAGCTGTTGCTCAGCCTCATCTGCCCATGGCACTGCTCGCACAGAGGCACAGAGACTGGGGCTGCTTGCTTGTCTTGTCCCCTCAAACTTCAAACGTAGCTTAGGTGGTGCATGCCAGGCGCCTCCGGCAGCCCTGCTCCAAAAATGCGAACGTCTGCAGATAGCTCGCAGGCAGAAAGAGCTAGCCTGGAAAGCTGTTGCTCAGCCTCATCTGCCCATGGCACTGCTCGCACAGAGGCACAGAGACTGGGGCTGCTTGCTTGTCTTGTCCCCTCAAACTTCAAACGTAGCTTAGGTGGTCCGTGCCGGGCGCCTCCGGCAGCCCTGCTCCAAAAATGCAAACGTCTGCAGATAGCTCGCAGGCAGAAAGAGCTAGCCTGGAAAGCTGTTGCTCAGCCTCATCTGCCCATGGCACTGCTCGCACAGAGGCACAGAGACTGGGGCTGCTTGCTTGTCTTGTCCCCTCAAACTTCAAACGTAGCTTAGGTGGTGCATGCCAGGCGCCTCCGGCAGCCCTGCTCCAAAAATGCGAACGTCTGCAGATAGCTCGCAGGCAGAAAGAGCTAGCCTGGAAAGCTGTTGCTCAGCCTCATCTGCCCATGGCACTGCTCGCACAGAGGCACAGAGACTGGGGCTGCTTGCTTGTCTTGTCCCCTCAAACTTCAAACGTAGCTTAGGTGGTCCGTGCCGGGCGCCTCCGGCAGCCCTGCTCCAAAAATGCAAACGTCTGCAGATAGCTCGCAGGCAGAAAGAGCTAGCCTGGAAAGCTGTTGCTCAGCCTCATCTGCCCATGGCACTGCTCGCACAGAGGCACAGAGCCTGGGGCTGCTTGCTTGTCTTGTCCCCTCAAACTTCAAACGTAGCTTAGGTGGTCTGTGCCGGGCGCCTCCGGCAGCCCTACTCCGAAAATGCGAACGTCTGCAGATAGCTCGCAGGCAGAAAGAGCTAGCCTGGAAAGCTGTTGCTCAGCCTCATCTGCCCATGGCACTGCTCGCACAGAGGCACAGAGACTGGGGCTGCTTGCTTGTCTTGTCCCCTCAAACTTCAAACGTAGCTTAGGTGGTCCGTGCCGGGCGCCTCCGGCAGCCCTGCTCCAAAAATCCAAACGTCTGCAGATAGCCCGCAGCCAGAAAGAGCTAGCCTGGAAAGCTGTTGCTCAGCCTCATCTGCCCATGGCACTGCTCGCACAGAGGCACAGAGACTGGGGCTGCTTGCTTGTCTTGTCCCCTCAAACTTCAAACGTAGCTTAGGTGGTCCGTGCCAGGCGCCTCCGGCAGCCCTGCTCCGAAAATGCGAACGTCTGCAGATAGCTCGCAGGCAGAAAGAGCTAGCCTGGAAAGCTGTTGCTCAGCCTCATCTGCCCATGGCACTGCTCGCACAGAGGCACAGAGACTGGGGCTGCTTGCTTGTCTTGTCCCTCAAACTTCAAATGTAGCTTAGGTGGTCCGTGTCAGACGCCTCCGGCAGCGCTGCTCCGAAAATGCGAACGTCTGCACATAGCTCGCAGGCAGAAAGAGCTAGCCTGGAAAGCTGTTGCTCAGCCTCATCTGCCCATGGCACTGCTCGCACAGAGGCACAGAGACTGGGGCTGCTTCCTTGTCTTGTCCCCTCAAACTTCAAATGTAGCTTAGGTGGTCCGTGTCAGACGCCTCCGGCAGCCCTGCTCCGAAAATCCAAACGTCTGCAGATAGCTCGCAGGCAGAAACAGCTAGCCTGGAAAGCTGTTGCTCAGCCTCATCTGCCCATGGCACTGCTCGCACAGAGGCACAGAGACTGGGGCTGCTTGCTTGTCTTGTCCCCTCAAACTTCAAACGTAGCTTAGGTGGTCCGTGCAGGACGCCTCAGGCAGCCCTGCTCCGAAAATGCGAATGTCTGCAGATAGCTCACAGGCAGAAAGAGCTAGCCTGGAAAGCTGTTGCTCAGCCTCATCTGCCCATGGCACTGCTCGCACAGAGGCACAGAGACTGGGGCTGCTTGCTTGTCTTGCCCCCTCAAACTTCAAACGTAACTTACGTGGTCCGTGCCGGGCGCCTCCGGCAGCCCTGCTCCGAAAATGCAAACGTCTGCAGATAGCTCGCAGGCAGAAAGAGCTAGCCTGGAAAGCTGTTGCTCAGCCTCATCTGCCCATGGCACTGCTCGCACAGAGGCACAGAGACTGGGGCTGCTTGCTTGTCTTGTCCCCTCAAACTTCAAACGTAGCTTAGGTGGTGCATGCCAGGCGCCTCCGGCAGCCCTGCTCCGAAAATGCGAACGTCTGCAGATAGCTCGCAGGCAGAAAGAGCTAGCCTGGAAAGCTGTTGCTCCGCCTCATCTGCCCATGGCACTGCTCGCACAGAGGCACAGAGACTGGGGCTGCTTGCTTGTCTTGCCCCCTCAAACTTCAAACGTAGCTTAGGTGGTCCGTGCCGGGCGCCTCCGGCAGCCCTGCTCCGAAAATGCGAACGTCTGCAGATAGCTCGCAGGCAGAAAGAGCTAGCCTGGAAAGCTGTTGCTCAGCCTCATCTGCCCATGGCACTGCTCGCACAGAGGCACAGAGACTGGGGCTGCTTGCTTGTCTTGTCCCCTCAAACTTCAAACGTAGCTTAAGTGGTCCGTGCCAGGCGCCTCCGGCAGCCCTGCTCCGAAAATGCGAACGTCTGCAGATAGCTCGCAGGCAGAAAGAGCTAGCCTGGAAAGCTGTTGCTCAGCCTCATCTGCCCATGGCACTGCTCGCACAGAGGCACAGAGACTGGGGCTGCTTGCTTGTCTTGTCCCCTCAAACTTCAAACGTAGCTTAGGTGGTCCGTGCCGGGCGCCTCCGGCAACCCTGCTCCGAAAATGCGAACGTCTGCAGATAGCTCGCAGGCAGAAAGAGCTAGCCTGGAAAGCTGTTGCTCAGCCTCATCTGCCCATGGCACTGCTCGCACAGAGGCACAGAGACTGGGGCTGCTTGCTTGTCTTGTCCCCTCAAACTTCAAACGTAGCTTAGGTGGTCCGTGCCGGGCGCCTCCGGCAGCCCTGCTCCGAAAATGCGAACGTCTGCAGATAGCTCGCAGGCAGAAAGAGCTAGCCTGGAAAGCTGTTGCTCAGCCTCATCTGCCCATGGCACTGCTCGCACAGAGGCACAGAGACTGGGGCTGCTTGCTTGTCTTGCCCCCTCAAACTTCAAACGTAACTTAGGTGGTCCGTGCCGTGCGCCTCCGGCAGCCCTGCTCCGAAAATGCGAACGTCTGCAGATAGCTCTCAGGCAGAAAGAGCTAGCCTGGAAAGCTGTTGCTCAGCCTCATCTGCCCATGGCACTGCTCGCACAGAGGCACAGAGACTGGGGCTGCTTGCTTGTCTTGTCCCCTCAAACTTCAAACGTAGCTTAGGTGGTCCGTGCCGGGCGCCTCCGGCAGCCCTGCTCCGAAAATGCAAACGTCTGCAGATAGCTCGCAGGCAGAAAGAGCTAGCCTGGAAAGCTGTTGCTCAGCCTCATCTGCCCATGGCACTGCTCGCACAGAGGCACAGAGACTGGGGCTGCTTGCTTGTCTTGTCCCCTCAAACTTCAAACGTAGCTTAGGTGGTCTGTGCCGGGCGCCTCCGGCAGCCCTGCTCCGAAAATGCGAACGTCTGCAGATAGCTTGCAGGCAGAAAGAGCTAGCCTGGAAAGCTGTTGCTCAGCCTCATCTGCCCATGGCACTGCTCGCACAGAGGCACAGAGACTGGGGCTGCTTGCTTGTCTTGCCCCCTCAAACTTCAAAAGTAGCTTAGGTGGTCCGTGCCGGGCGCCTCCGGCAGCCCTGCTCCGAAAATGCAAACGTCTGCAGATAGCTCGCAGGCAGAAAGAGCTAGCCTGGAAAGCTGTTGCTCAGCCTCATCTGCCCATGGCACTGCTCGCACAGAGGCACAGAGACTGGGGCTGCTTGCTTGTCTTGTCCCCTCAAACTTCAAACGTATCTTAAGTGGTCCGTGCCAGGCGCCTCCGGCAGCCCTGCTCCGAAAATGCAAACGTCTGCAGATAGCTCGCAGGCAGAAAGAGGTAGCCTGGAAAGCTGTTGCTCAGCCTCATCTGCCCATGGCACTGCTCGCACAGAGGCACAGAGACTGGGGCTGCTTGCTTGTCTTGTCCCCTCAAACTTCAAATGTATCTCTGGTGGTCCGTGCCGGGCGCATCCGGCAGCCGTGCTCCGAAAATGCGAACGTCTGCAGATAGCTCGCAGGCAGAAAGAGCTAACCTGGAATGCTGTTGCTCAGCCTCATCTGCCCATGGCACTGCTCGCACAGAGGCACAGAGACTGGGGCTGCTTGCTTGTTTTGCCCCCTCAAACTTAAAACGTAGCTTAGGTGGTCCGTGCCGGGTGCCTCCGGCAGCCCTGCTCCGAAAATGCAAACGTCTGCAGATAGCTCGCAGGCAGAAAGAGGTAGCCTGGAAAGCTGTTGCTCAGCCTCATCTGCCCATGGCACTGCTCGCACAGAGGCACAGAGACTGGGGCTGCTTGCTTGTCTTGTCCCCTCAAACTTCAAACGTAGCTTAGGTGGTCCGTGCCGGGCGCCTCCGGCAGCCCTGCTCCGAAAATCCAAACGTCTGCAGATAGCTCGCAGGCAGAAAGAGCTAGCCTGGAAAGCTGTTGCTCAGCCTCATCTGCCCATGGCACTGCTCGCACAGAGGCACAGAGACTGGGGCTGCTTGCTTGTCTTGTCCCCTCAAACTTCAAACGTAGCTTAGGTGGTCCGTGCCGGGCGCCTCCGGCAGCCCTGCTCCGAAAATGCGAACGTCTGCAGATAGCTCGCAGGCAGAAAGAGCTAGCCTGGAAAGCTGTTGCTCAGCCTCATCTGCCCATGGCACTGCTCGCACAGAGGCACAGAGACTGGGGCTGCTTGCTTGTCTTGTCCCCTCAAACTTCAAACGTAACTTACGTGGTCCGTGCCGGGCGCCTCCGGCAGCCCTGCTCCGAAAATGCAAACGTCTGCAGATAGCTCGCAGGCAGAAAGAGCTAGCCTGGAAAGCTGTTGCTCAGCCTCATCTGCCCATGGCACTGCTCGCACAGAGGCACAGAGACTGGGGCTGCTTGCTTGTCTTGTCCCCTCAAACTTCAAACGTAGCTTAGGTGGTCCGTGCCGGGCGCCTCCGGCAGCCCTGCTCCAAAAATGCGAACGTCTGCAGATAGCTCGCAGGCAGAAAGAGCTAGCCTGGAAAGCTGTTGCTCAGCCTCATCTGCCCATGGCACTGCTCGCACAGAGGCACAGAGACTGGGGCTGCTTGCTTGTCTTGTCCCCTCAAACTTCAAACGTAGCTTAGGTGGTCCGTGCCGGGCGCCTCCGGCAGCCCTGCTCCGAAAATGCAAACGTCTGCAGATAGCTCGCAGGCAGAAAGAGCTAGCCTGGAAAGCTGTTGCTCAGCCTCATCTGCCCATGGCACTGCTCGCACAGAGGCACAGAGACTGGGGCTGCTTGCTTGTCTTGTCCCCTCAAACTTCAAATGTAGCTTAGGTGGTCCGTACCGGGCGCCTCCGGCAGCCCTGCTCCAAAAATGCGAACGTCTGCAGATAGCTCGCAGGCAGAAAGAGCTAGCCTGGAAAGCTGTTGCTCAGCCTCATCTGCCCATGGCACTGCTCGCACAGAGGCACAGAGACTGGGGCTGCTTGCTTGTCTTGTCCCCTCAAACTTCAAATGTAGCTTAGGTGGTCCGTGCCGGGCGCCTCCGGCAGCCCTGCTCCGAAAATCCAAACGTCTGCAGGTAGCTCGCAGGCAGAAAGAGCTAGCCTGGAAAGCTGTTGCTCAGCCTCATCTGCCCATGGCACTGCTCGCACAGAGGCACAGAGACTGGGGCTGCTTGCTTGTCTTGTCCCCTCAAACTTCAAACGTAGCTTAGGTGGTCCGTGCCGGGCGCCTCCGGCAGCCCTGCTCCGAAAATGCAAACGTCTGCAGATAGCTCGCAGGCAGAAAGAGCTAGCCTGGAAAGCTGTTGCTCAGCCTCATCTGCCCATGGCACTGCTCGCACAGAGGCACAGAGACTGGGGCTGCTTGCTTGTCTTGTCCTCTCAAACTTCAAATGTAGCTTAGGTGGTCCGTGGCGTGCGCCTCCGGCAGCCCTGCTCCGAAAATGCGAACGTCTGCAGATAGCTCGCAGGCAGAAAGAGCTAGCCTGGAAAGCTGTTGCTCAGCCTCATCTGCCCATGGCACTGCTCGCACAGAGGCACAGAGACTGGGGCTGCTTGCTTGTCTTGTCCCCTCAAACTTCAAACGTAGCTTAGGTGGTCCGTGCCGGGTGCCTCCGGCAGCCCTGCTCCGAAAATGCAAACGTCTGCAGATAGCTCGCAGGCAGAAAGAGCTAGCCTGGAAAGCTGTTGCTCAGCCTCATCTGCCCATGGCACTGCTCGCACAGAGGCACAGAGACTGGGGCTGCTTGCTTGTCTTGTCCCCTCAAACTTCAAACGTAACTTAGGTGGTCCGTGCCGGGAGCCTCCGGCAGCCCTGCTCCGAAAATGCGAACGTCTGCAGATAGCTCGCAGGCAGAAAGAGCTAGCCTGGAAAGCTGTTGCTCAGCCTCATCTGCCCATGGCACTGCTCGCACAGAGGCACAGAGACTGGGGCTGCTTGCTTGTCTTGCCCCCTCAAACTTCAAACGTAACTTACGTGGTCCGTGCCGGGCGCCTCCGGCAGCCCTGCTCCGAAAATGCAAACGTCTGCAGATAGCTCGCAGGCAGAAAGAGCTAGCCTGGAAAGCTGTTGCTCAGCCTCATCTGCCCATGGCACTGCTCGCACAGAGGCACAGAGACTGGGGCTGCTTGCTTGTCTTGTCCCCTCAAACTTCAAACGTAGCTTAGGTGGTGCGTGCCAGGCGCCTCCGGCAGCCCTGCTCCGAAAATCCAAACGTCTGCAGATAGCTCGCAGGCAGAAAGAGCTAGCCTGGAAAGCTGTTGCTCAGCCTCATCTGCCCATGGCACTGCTCGCACAGAGGCACAGAGACTGGGGCTGCTTGCTTGTCTTGTCCCCTCAAACTTCAAACGTAGCTTAGGTGGTCCGTGCCGGGCGCCTCCGGCAGCCCTGCTCCGAAAATGCAAACGTCTGCAGATAGCTTGCAGGCAGAAAGAGCTAGCCTGGAAAGCTGTTGCTCAGCCTCATCTGCCCATGGCACTGCTCGCACAGAGGCACAGAGACTGGGGCTGCTTGCTTGTCTTGTCCCCTCAAACTTCAAACGTAGCTTAGGTGGTGCGTGCCAGGCGCCTCCGGCAGCCCTGCTCCGAAAATCCAAACGTCTGCAGATAGCTCGCAGGCAGAAAGAGCTAGCCTGGAAAGCTGTTGCTCAGCCTCATCTGCCCATGGCACTGCTCGCACAGAGGCACAGAGACTGGGGCTGCTTGCTTGTCTTGTCCACTCAAACTTCAAACGTAGCTTAGGTGGTCCGTGCCGGGCGCCTCCGGAAGCCCTGCTCCAAAAATGCGAACGTCTGCAGATAGCTCGCAGGCAGAAAGAGCTAGCCTGGAAAGCTGTTGCTCAGCCTCATCTGCCCATGGCACTGCTCGCACAGAGGCACAGAGACTGGGGCTGCTTGCTTGTCTTGTCCCCTCAAACTTCAAACGTAGCTTAGGTGGTCCGTGCCGGGCGCCTCCGGAAGCCCTGCTCCAAAAATGCGAACGTCTGCAGATAGCTCGCAGGCAGAAAGAGCTAGCCTGGAAAGCTGTTGCTCAGCCTCATCTGCCCATGGCACTGCTCGCACAGAGGCACAGAGACTGGGGCTGCTTGCTTGTCTTGTCCCCTCAAACTTCAAATGTAGCTTAGGTGGTCCGTACCGGGCGCCTCCGGCAGCCCTGCTCCAAAAATGCGAACGTCTGCAGATAGCTCGCAGGCAGAAAGAGCTAGCCTGGAAAGCTGTTGCTCAGCCTCATCTGCCCATGGCACTGCTCGCACAGAGGCACAGAGACTGGGGCTGCTTGCTTGTCTTGTCCCCTCAAACTTCAAATGTAGCTTAGGTGGTCCGTGCCGGGCGCCTCCGGCAGCCCTGCTCCGAAAATCCAAACGTCTGCAGGTAGCTCGCAGGCAGAAAGAGCTAGCCTGGAAAGCTGTTGCTCAGCCTCATCTGCCCATGGCACTGCTCGCACAGAGGCACAGAGACTGGGGCTGCTTGCTTGTCTTGTCCCCTCAAACTTCAAACGTAGCTTAGGTGGTCCGTGCCGGGCGCCTCCGGCAGCCCTGCTCCGAAAATGCAAACGTCTGCAGATAGCTCGCAGGCAGAAAGAGCTAGCCTGGAAAGCTGTTGCTCAGCCTCATCTGCCCATGGCACTGCTCGCACAGAGGCACAGAGACTGGGGCTGCTTGCTTGTCTTGTCCTCTCAAACTTCAAATGTAGCTTAGGTGGTCCGTGGCGTGCGCCTCCGGCAGCCCTGCTCCGAAAATGCGAACGTCTGCAGATAGCTCGCAGGCAGAAAGAGCTAGCCTGGAAAGCTGTTGCTCAGCCTCATCTGCCCATGGCACTGCTCGCACAGAGGCACAGAGACTGGGGCTGCTTGCTTGTCTTGTCCCCTCAAACTTCAAACGTAGCTTAGGTGGTCCGTGCCGGGTGCCTCCGGCAGCCCTGCTCCGAAAATGCAAACGTCTGCAGATAGCTCGCAGGCAGAAAGAGCTAGCCTGGAAAGCTGTTGCTCAGCCTCATCTGCCCATGGCACTGCTCGCACAGAGGCACAGAGACTGGGGCTGCTTGCTTGTCTTGTCCCCTCAAACTTCAAACGTAACTTAGGTGGTCCGTGCCGGGAGCCTCCGGCAGCCCTGCTCCGAAAATGCGAACGTCTGCAGATAGCTCGCAGGCAGAAAGAGCTAGCCTGGAAAGCTGTTGCTCAGCCTCATCTGCCCATGGCACTGCTCGCACAGAGGCACAGAGACTGGGGCTGCTTGCTTGTCTTGCCCCCTCAAACTTCAAACGTAACTTACGTGGTCCGTGCCGGGCGCCTCCGGCAGCCCTGCTCCGAAAATGCAAACGTCTGCAGATAGCTCGCAGGCAGAAAGAGCTAGCCTGGAAAGCTGTTGCTCAGCCTCATCTGCCCATGGCACTGCTCGCACAGAGGCACAGAGACTGGGGCTGCTTGCTTGTCTTGTCCCCTCAAACTTCAAACGTAGCTTAGGTGGTGCGTGCCAGGCGCCTCCGGCAGCCCTGCTCCGAAAATCCAAACGTCTGCAGATAGCTCGCAGGCAGAAAGAGCTAGCCTGGAAAGCTGTTGCTCAGCCTCATCTGCCCATGGCACTGCTCGCACAGAGGCACAGAGACTGGGGCTGCTTGCTTGTCTTGTCCCCTCAAACTTCAAACGTAGCTTAGGTGGTCCGTGCCGGGCGCCTCCGGCAGCCCTGCTCCGAAAATGCAAACGTCTGCAGATAGCTTGCAGGCAGAAAGAGCTAGCCTGGAAAGCTGTTGCTCAGCCTCATCTGCCCATGGCACTGCTCGCACAGAGGCACAGAGACTGGGGCTGCTTGCTTGTCTTGTCCCCTCAAACTTCAAACGTAGCTTAGGTGGTGCGTGCCAGGCGCCTCCGGCAGCCCTGCTCCGAAAATCCAAACGTCTGCAGATAGCTCGCAGGCAGAAAGAGCTAGCCTGGAAAGCTGTTGCTCAGCCTCATCTGCCCATGGCACTGCTCGCACAGAGGCACAGAGACTGGGGCTGCTTGCTTGTCTTGTCCACTCAAACTTCAAACGTAGCTTAGGTGGTCCGTGCCGGGCGCCTCCGGAAGCCCTGCTCCAAAAATGCGAACGTCTGCAGATAGCTCGCAGGCAGAAAGAGCTAGCCTGGAAAGCTGTTGCTCAGCCTCATCTGCCCATGGCACTGCTCGCACAGAGGCACAGAGACTGGGGCTGCTTGCTTGTCTTGTCCCCTCAAACTTCAAACGTAGCTTAGGTGGTCCGTGCCGGGCGCCTCCGGAAGCCCTGCTCCAAAAATGCGAACGTCTGCAGATAGCTCGCAGGCAGAAAGAGCTAGCCTGGAAAGCTGTTGCTCAGCCTCATCTGCCCATGGCACTGCTCGCACAGAGGCACAGAGACTGGGGCTGCTTGCTTGTCTTGTCCCCTCAAACTTCAAATGTAGCTTAGGTGGTCCGTGCCGGGCGCATCCGGCAGCCCTGCTCCGAAAATGCGAACGTCTGCAGATAGCTCGCAGGCAGAAAGAGCTAGCCTGGAAAGCTGTTGCTCAGCCTCATCTGCCCATGGCACTGCTCGCACAGAGGCACAGAGACTGGGGCTGCTTGCTTGTCTTGTCCCCTCAAACTTCAAACGTAGCTTAGGTGGTCCGTGCCGGGCGCCTCCGGCAGCCCTGCTCCGAAAATCCAAACGTCTGCAGATAGCTCGCAGGCAGAAAGAGCTAGCCTGGAAAGCTGTTGCTCAGCCTCATCTGCCCATGGCACTGCTCGCACAGAGGCACAGAGACTGGGGCTGCTTGCTTGTCTTGTCCCCTCAAACTTCAAACGTAGCTTAGGTGGTCCGTGCCGGGCGCCTCCGGCAGCCCTGCTCCGAAAATCCAAACGTCTGCAGATAGCTCGCAGGCAGAAAGAGCTAGCCTGGAAAGCTGTTGCTCAGCCTCATCTGCCCATGGCACTGCTCGCACAGAGGCACAGAGACTGGGGCTGCTTGCTTGTCTTGTCCCCTCAAACTTCAAATGTAGCTTAGGTGGTCTGTGCCGGGCGCCTCCGGCAGCCCTGCTCCAAAAATGCGAATGTCTGCATATAGCTCGCAGGCAGAAAGAGCTAGCCTGGAAAGCTGTTGCTCAGCCTCATCTGCCCATGGCACTGCTCGCACAGAGGCACAGAGACTGGGGCTGCTTGCTTGTCTTGTCCCCTCAAACTTCAAACGTAGCTTAGGTGGTCTGTGCCGGGCGCCTCCGGCAGCCCTGCTCCAAAAATGCGAACGTCTGCAGATAGCTCGCAGGCAGAAAGAGCTAGCCTGGAAAGCTGTTGCTCAGCCTCATCTGCCCATGGCACTGCTCGCACAGAGGCACAGAGACTGGGGCTGCTTGCTTGTCTTGTCCCCTCAAACTTCAAACGTAGCTTAAGTGGTCCGTGCCAGGGGCCTCCGGCAGCCCTGCTCCGAAAATGCAAACGTCTGCAGATAGCTCGCAGGCAGAAAGAGCTAGCCTGGAAAGCTGTTGCTCAGCCTCATCTGCCCATGGCACTGCTCGCACAGAGGCACAGAGACTGGGGCTGCTTGCTTGTCTTGCCCCCTCAAACTTCAAATGTATCTTTGGTGGTCCGTGCCGGGCGCATCCGGCAGCGCTGCTCCGAAAATCCAAACGTCTGCAGATAGCTCGCAGGCAGAAAGAGCTAGCCTGGAAAGCTGTTGCTCAGCCTCATCTGCCCATGGCACTGCTCGCACAGAGGCACAGAGACTGGGGCTGCTTACTTGTTTTGCCCCCTCAAACTTAAAACGTAGCTTAGGTGGTCCGTGCCGGGTGCCTCCGGCAGCCCTGCTCCGAAAATTCGAACGTCTGCAGATAGCTCGCAGGCAGAAAGAGCTAGCCTGGAAAGCTGTTGCTCAGCCTCATCTGCCCATGGCACTGCTCGCACAGAGGCACAGAGACTGGGGCTGCTTGCTTGTCTTGTCCCCTCAAACTTCAAACGTAGCTTAGGTGGTCCGTGCCGGGCGCCTCCGGCAGCCCTGCTCCGAAAATGCAAACGTCTGCAGATAGCTCGCAGGCAGAAAGAGCTAGCCTGGAAAGCTGTTGCTCAGCCTCATCTGCCCATGGCACTGCTCGCACAGAGGCACAGAGACTGGGGCTGCTTGCTTGTCTTGCCCCCTCAAACTTCAAACGTAGCTTAGGTGGTCCGTGCCGGGCGCCTCCGGCAGCCCTGCTCCGAAAATGCAAACGTCTGCAGATAGCTCGCAGGCAGAAAGAGCTAGCCTGGAAAGCTGTTGCTCAGCCTCATCTGCCCATGGCACTGCTCGCACAGAGGCACAGAGACTGGGGCTGCTTGCTTGTCTTGTCCCCTCAAACTTCAAACGTAGCTTAGGTGGTCCGTGCCGGGCGCCTCCGGCAGCCCTGCTCCGAAAATGCGAACGTCTGCAGATAGCTCGCAGGCAGAAAGAGCTAGCCTGGAAAGCTGTTGCTCAGCCTCATCTGCCCATGGCACTGCTCGCACAGAGGCACAGAGACTGGGGCTGCTTGCTTGTCTCGCCCCCTCAAACTTCAAACGTAACTTAGGTGGTCCGTGGCGTGCGCCTCCGGCAGCCCTGCTCCGAAAATGCGAACGTCTGCAGATAGCTCGCAGGCAGAAAGAGCTAGCCTGGAAAGCTGTTGCTCAGCCTCATCTGCCCATGGCACTGCTCGCACAGAGGCACAGAGACTGGGGCTGCTTGCTTGTCTTTTCCCCTCAAACTTCAAACGTAGCTTAGGTGGTCCGTGCCGGGCGCCTCCGGCAGCCCTGCTCCGAAAATCCAAACGTCTGCAGATAGCTCGCAGGCAGAAAGAGCTAGCCTGGAAAGCTGTTGCTCAGCCTCATCTGCCCATGGCACTGCTCGCACAGAGGCACAGAGACTGGGGCTGCTTGCTTGTCTTGTCCCCTCAAACTTCAAACGTAGCTTAGGTGGTCCGTGCCGGGCGCCTCCGGCAGCCCTGCTCCGAAAATGCGAACGTCTGCAGATAGCTTGCAGGCAGAAAGAGCTAGCCTGGAAAGCTGTTGCTCAGCCTCATCTGCCCATGGCACTGCTCGCACAGAGGCACAGAGACTGGGGCTGCTTGCTTGTCTTGTCCCCTCAAACTTCAAAAGTAGCTTAGGTGGTCCGTGCCGGGCGCCTCCGGCAGCCCTGCTCCGAAAATGCAAACGTCTGCAGATAGCTCGCAGGCAGAAAGAGCTAGCCTGGAAAGCTGTTGCTCAGCCTCATCTGCCCATGGCACTGCTCGCACAGAGGCACAGAGACTGGGGCTGCTTGCTTGTCTTGTCCCCTCAAACTTCAAACGTAGCTTAAGTGGTCCGTGCCAGGCGCCTCCGGCAGCCCTGCTCCGAAAATCCAAACGTCTGCAGATAGCTCGCAGGCAGAAAGAGCTAGCCTGGAAAGCTGTTGCTCAGCCTCATCTGCCCATGGCACTGCTCGCACAGAGGCACAGAGACTGGGGCTGCTTGCTTGTCTTGTCCCCTCAAACTTCAAACGTAGCTTAGGTGGTCTGTGCCGGGCGCCTCCGGCAGCCCTGCTCCGAAAATGCGAACGTCTGCAGATAGCTTGCAGGCAGAAAGAGCTAGCCTGGAAAGCTGTTGCTCAGCCTCATCTGCCCATGGCACTGCTCGCACAGAGGCACAGAGACTGGGGCTGCTTGCTTGTCTTGTCCCCTCAAACTTCAAAAGTAGCTTAGGTGGTCCGTGCCGGGCGCCTCCGGCAGCCCTGCTCCGAAAATGCGAACGTCTGCAGATAGCTCGCAGGCAGAAAGAGCTAGCCTGGAAAGCTGTTGCTCAGCCTCATCTGCCCATGGCACTGCTCGCACAGAGGCACAGAGACTGGGGCTGCTTGCTTGTCTTGTCCCCTCAAACTTCAAACGTAGCTTAAGTGGTCCGTGCCAGGCGCCTCCGGCAGCCCTGCTCCGAAAATCCAAACGTCTGCAGATAGCTCGCAGGCAGAAAGAGCTAGCCTGGAAAGCTGTTGCTCAGCCTCATCTGCCCATGGCACTGCTCGCACAGAGGCACAGAGACTGGGGCTGCTTGCTTGTCTTGTCCCCTCAAACTTCAAATGTATCTCTGGTGGTCCGTGCCGGGCGCATCAGGCAGCCCTGCTCCGAAAATGCAAACGTCTGCAGATAGCTCGCAGGCAGAAAGAGCTAACCTGGAAAGCTGTTGCTCAGCCTCATCTGCCCATGGCACTGCTCGCACAGAGGCACAGAGACTGGGGCTGCTTGCTTGTTTTGCCCCCTCAAACTTAAAACGTAGCTTAGGTGGTCCGTGCCGGGTGCCTCCGGCAGCCCTGCTCTGAAAATGCAAACGTCTGCAGATAGCTCGCAGGCAGAAAGAGCTAGCCTGGAAAGCTGTTGCTCAGCCTCATCTGCCCATGGCACTGCTCGCACAGAGGCACAGAGACTGGGGCTGCTTGCTTGTCTTGTCCCCTCAAACTTAAAACGTAGCTTAGGTGGTCCGTGCCGGGCGCCTCCGGCAGCCCTGCTCCGAAAATGCAAACGTCTGCAGATAGCTCGCAGGCAGAAAGAGCTAGCCTGGAAAGCTGTTGCTCCGCCTCATCTGCCCATGGCACTGCTCGCACAGAGGCACAGAGACTGGGGCTGCTTGCTTGTCTTGTCCCCTCAAACTTCAAACGTAGCTTAGGTGGTCCGTACCGGGCGCCTCCGGCAGCCCTGCTCCGAAAATGCGAACGTCTGCAGATAGCTCGCAGGCAGAAAGAGCTAGCCTGGAAAGCTGTTGCTCAGCCTCATCTGCCCATGGCACTGCTCGCACAGAGGCACAGAGACTGGGGCTGCTTGCTTGTCTCGCCCCCTCAAACTTCAAACGTAACTTAGGTGGTCCGTGGCGTGCGCCTCCGGCAGCCCTGCTCCGAAAATGCGAACGTCTGCAGATAGCTCGCAGGCAGAAAGAGCTAGCCTGGAAAGCTGTTGCTCAGCCTCATCTGCCCATGGCACTGCTCGCACAGAGGCACAGAGACTGGGGCTGCTTGCTTGTCTTTTCCCCTCAAACTTCAAACGTAGCTTAGGTGGTCCGTGCCGGGCGCCTCCGGCAGCCCTGCTCCGAAAATCCAAACGTCTGCAGATAGCTCGCAGGCAGAAAGAGCTAGCCTGGAAAGCTGTTGCTCAGCCTCATCTGCCCATGGCACTGCTCGCACAGAGGCACAGAGACTGGGGCTGCTTGCTTGTCTTGTCCCCTCAAACTTCAAACGTAGCTTAGGTGGTCCGTGCCGGGCGCCTCCGGCAGCCCTGCTCCGAAAATGCGAACGTCTGCAGATAGCTTGCAGGCAGAAAGAGCTAGCCTGGAAAGCTGTTGCTCAGCCTCATCTGCCCATGGCACTGCTCGCACAGAGGCACAGAGACTGGGGCTGCTTGCTTGTCTTGTCCCCTCAAACTTCAAAAGTAGCTTAGGTGGTCCGTGCCGGGCGCCTCCGGCAGCCCTGCTCCGAAAATGCAAACGTCTGCAGATAGCTCGCAGGCAGAAAGAGCTAGCCTGGAAAGCTGTTGCTCAGCCTCATCTGCCCATGGCACTGCTCGCACAGAGGCACAGAGACTGGGGCTGCTTGCTTGTCTTGTCCCCTCAAACTTCAAACGTAGCTTAAGTGGTCCGTGCCAGGCGCCTCCGGCAGCCCTGCTCCGAAAATCCAAACGTCTGCAGATAGCTCGCAGGCAGAAAGAGCTAGCCTGGAAAGCTGTTGCTCAGCCTCATCTGCCCATGGCACTGCTCGCACAGAGGCACAGAGACTGGGGCTGCTTGCTTGTCTTGTCCCCTCAAACTTCAAACGTAGCTTAGGTGGTCTGTGCCGGGCGCCTCCGGCAGCCCTGCTCCGAAAATGCGAACGTCTGCAGATAGCTTGCAGGCAGAAAGAGCTAGCCTGGAAAGCTGTTGCTCAGCCTCATCTGCCCATGGCACTGCTCGCACAGAGGCACAGAGACTGGGGCTGCTTGCTTGTCTTGTCCCCTCAAACTTCAAAAGTAGCTTAGGTGGTCCGTGCCGGGCGCCTCCGGCAGCCCTGCTCCGAAAATGCGAACGTCTGCAGATAGCTCGCAGGCAGAAAGAGCTAGCCTGGAAAGCTGTTGCTCAGCCTCATCTGCCCATGGCACTGCTCGCACAGAGGCACAGAGACTGGGGCTGCTTGCTTGTCTTGTCCCCTCAAACTTCAAACGTAGCTTAAGTGGTCCGTGCCAGGCGCCTCCGGCAGCCCTGCTCCGAAAATCCAAACGTCTGCAGATAGCTCGCAGGCAGAAAGAGCTAGCCTGGAAAGCTGTTGCTCAGCCTCATCTGCCCATGGCACTGCTCGCACAGAGGCACAGAGACTGGGGCTGCTTGCTTGTCTTGTCCCCTCAAACTTCAAATGTATCTCTGGTGGTCCGTGCCGGGCGCATCAGGCAGCCCTGCTCCGAAAATGCAAACGTCTGCAGATAGCTCGCAGGCAGAAAGAGCTAACCTGGAAAGCTGTTGCTCAGCCTCATCTGCCCATGGCACTGCTCGCACAGAGGCACAGAGACTGGGGCTGCTTGCTTGTTTTGCCCCCTCAAACTTAAAACGTAGCTTAGGTGGTCCGTGCCGGGTGCCTCCGGCAGCCCTGCTCTGAAAATGCAAACGTCTGCAGATAGCTCGCAGGCAGAAAGAGCTAGCCTGGAAAGCTGTTGCTCAGCCTCATCTGCCCATGGCACTGCTCGCACAGAGGCACAGAGACTGGGGCTGCTTGCTTGTCTTGTCCCCTCAAACTTAAAACGTAGCTTAGGTGGTCCGTGCCGGGCGCCTCCGGCAGCCCTGCTCCGAAAATGCAAACGTCTGCAGATAGCTCGCAGGCAGAAAGAGCTAGCCTGGAAAGCTGTTGCTCCGCCTCATCTGCCCATGGCACTGCTCGCACAGAGGCACAGAGACTGGGGCTGCTTGCTTGTCTTGTCCCCTCAAACTTCAAACGTAGCTTAGGTGGTCCGTACCGGGCGCCTCCGGCAGCCCTGCTCCGAAAATGCGAACGTCTGCAGATAGCTCGCAGGCAGAAAGAGCTAGCCTGGAAAGCTGTTGCTCAGCCTCATCTGCCCATGGCACTGCTCGCACAGAGGCACAGAGACTGGGGCTGCTTGCTTGTCTTGCCCCCTCAAACTTCAAACGTAGCTTAGGTGGTCCGTGCCGGGCGCCTCCGGCAGCCCTGCTCCGAAAATCCAAACGTCTGCAGATAGCTCGCAGGCAGAAAGAGCTAGCCTGGAAAGCTGTTGCTCAG
Organism: Opisthocomus hoazin; assembly: GCF_030867145.1. Lineage (NCBI taxonomy): Eukaryota > Metazoa > Chordata > Aves > Opisthocomiformes > Opisthocomidae > Opisthocomus > Opisthocomus hoazin. The sequence continues at coordinate 351,253 of NW_027448739.1, read as the reverse complement.
CCTCATCTGCCCATGGCACTGCTCGCACAGAGGCACAGAGACTGGGGCTGCTTGCTTGTCTTGTCCCCTCAAACTTCAAACGTAGCTTAGGTGGTCTGTGCCGGGCGCCTCCGGCAGCCCTGCTCCAAAAATGCGAACGTCTGCAGATAGCTCGCAGGCAGAAAGAGCTAGCCTGGAAAGCTGTTGCTCCGCCTCATCTGCCCATGGCACTGCTCGCACAGAGGCACAGAGACTGGGGCTGCTTGCTTGTCTTGTCCCCTCAAACTTCAAACGTAGCTTAGGTGGTCTGTGCCGGGCGCCTCCGGCAGCCCTGCTCCAAAAATGCGAACGTCTGCAGATAGCTCGCAGGCAGAAAGAGCTAGCCTGGAAAGCTGTTGCTCAGCCTCATCTGCCCATGGCACTGCTCGCACAGAGGCACAGAGACTGGGGCTGCTTGCTTGTCTTGTCCCCTCAAACTTCAAACGTAGCTTAGGTGGTCTGTGCCGGGCGCCTCCGGCAGCCCTGCTCCGAAAATGCAAACGTCTGCAGATAGCTCGCAGGCAGAAAGAGCTAGCCTGGAAAGCTGTTGCTCCGCCTCATCTGCCCATGGCACTGCTCGCACAGAGGCACAGAGACTGGGGCTGCTTGCTTGTCTTGTCCCCTCAAACTTCAAACGTAGCTTAGGTGGTCCGTGCCGGGCGCCTCCGGCAGCCCTGCTCCGAAAATGCAAACGTCTGCAGATAGCTCGCAGGCAGAAAGAGCTAGCCTGGAAAGCTGTTGCTCAGCCTCATCTGCCCATGGCACTGCTCGCACAGAGGCACAGAGACTGGGGCTGCTTGCTTGTCTTGTCCCCTCAAACTTCAAACGTAGCTTAGGTGGTCCGTGCCAGGAGCCTCCGGCAGCCCTGCTCCGAAAATCCAAACGTCTGCAGATAGCTCGCAGGCAGAAAGAGCTAGCCTGGAAAGCTGTTGCTCAGCCTCATCTGCCCATGGCACTGCTTGCACAGAGGCACAGAGACTGGGGCTGCTTGCTTGTCTTGTCCCCTCAAACTTCAAATGTATCTTTGGTGGTCCGTGCCGGGCGCATCCGGCAGCCCTGCTCCGAAAATCCAAACGTCTGCAGATAGCTCGCAGGCAGAAAGAGCTAGCCTGGAAAGCTGTTGCTCAGCCTCATCTGCCCATGGCACTGCTCGCACAGAGGCACAGAGACTGGGGCTGCTTGCTTGTTTTGCCCCCTCAAACTTCAAACGTAGCTTAGGTGGTCCGTGCCGGGTGCCTCCGGCAGCCCTGCTCCGAAAATGCAAACGTCTGCAGATAGCTCGCAGGCAGAAAGAGCTAGCCTGGAAAGCTGTTGCTCAGCCTCATCTGCCCATGGCACTGCTCGCACAGAGGCACAGAGACTGGGGCTGCTTGCTTGTCTTGTCCCCTCAAACTTCAAACGTAGCTTAGGTGGTCCGTGCCGGGCGCCTCCGGCAGCCCTGCTCCGAAAATCCAAACGTCTGCAGATAGCTCGCAGCCAGAAAGAGCTAGCCTGGAAAGCTGTTGCTCAGCCTCATCTGCCCATGGCACTGCTCGCACAGAGGCACAGAGACTGGGCTGCTTGCTTGTCTTGTCCCCTCAAACTTCAAACGTAGCTTAGGTGGTCTGTGCCGGGCGCCTCCGGCAGCCCTGCTCCAAAAATGCGAACGTCTGCAGATAGCTCGCAGGCAGAAAGAGCTAGCCTGGAAAGCTGTTGCTCCGCCTCATCTGCCCATGGCACTGCTCGCACAGAGGCACAGAGACTGGGGCTGCTTGCTTGTCTTGTCCCCTCAAACTTCAAACGTAGCTTAGGTGGTCTGTGCCGGGCGCCTCCGGCAGCCCTGCTCCAAAAATGCGAACGTCTGCAGATAGCTCGCAGGCAGAAAGAGCTAGCCTGGAAAGCTGTTGCTCAGCCTCATCTGCCCATGGCACTGCTCGCACAGAGGCACAGAGACTGGGGCTGCTTGCTTGTCTTGTCCCCTCAAACTTCAAACGTAGCTTAGGTGGTCTGTGCCGGGCGCCTCCGGCAGCCCTGCTCCGAAAATGCAAACGTCTGCAGATAGCTCGCAGGCAGAAAGAGCTAGCCTGGAAAGCTGTTGCTCAGCCTCATCTGCCCATGGCACTGCTCGCACAGAGGCACAGAGACTGGGGCTGCTTGCTTGTCTTGTCCCCTCAAACTTCAAACGTAGCTTAGGTGGTCCGTGCCGGGCGCCTCCGGCAGCCCTGCTCCGAAAATGCAAACGTCTGCAGATAGCTCGCAGGCAGAAAGAGCTAGCCTGGAAAGCTGTTGCTCAGCCTCATCTGCCCATGGCACTGCTCGCACAGAGGCACAGAGACTGGGGCTGCTTGCTTGTCTTGTCCCCTCAAACTTCAAACGTAGCTTAGGTGGTCCGTGCCAGGAGCCTCCGGCAGCCCTGCTCCGAAAATCCAAACGTCTGCAGATAGCTCGCAGGCAGAAAGAGCTAGCCTGGAAAGCTGTTGCTCAGCCTCATCTGCCCATGGCACTGCTTGCACAGAGGCACAGAGACTGGGGCTGCTTGCTTGTCTTGTCCCCTCAAACTTCAAATGTATCTTTGGTGGTCCGTGCCGGGCGCATCCGGCAGCCCTGCTCCGAAAATCCAAACGTCTGCAGATAGCTCGCAGGCAGAAAGAGCTAGCCTGGAAAGCTGTTGCTCAGCCTCATCTGCCCATGGCACTGCTCGCACAGAGGCACAGAGACTGGGGCTGCTTGCTTGTTTTGCCCCCTCAAACTTCAAACGTAGCTTAGGTGGTCCGTGCCGGGTGCCTCCGGCAGCCCTGCTCCGAAAATGCAAACGTCTGCAGATAGCTCGCAGGCAGAAAGAGCTAGCCTGGAAAGCTGTTGCTCAGCCTCATCTGCCCATGGCACTGCTCGCACAGAGGCACAGAGACTGGGGCTGCTTGCTTGTCTTGTCCCCTCAAACTTCAAACGTAGCTTAGGTGGTCCGTGCCGGGCGCCTCCGGCAGCCCTGCTCCGAAAATCCAAACGTCTGCAGATAGCTCGCAGCCAGAAAGAGCTAGCCTGGAAAGCTGTTGCTCAGCCTCATCTGCCCATGGCACTGCTCGCACAGAGGCACAGAGACTGGGCTGCTTGCTTGTCTTGCCCCCTCAAACTTCAAACGTAGCTTAGGTGGTCCGTGCCGGGCGCCTCCGGCAGCCCTGCTCCGAAAATGCAAACGTCTGCAGATAGCTCGCAGGCAGAAAGAGCTAGCCTGGAAAGCTGTTGCTCAGCCTCATCTGCCCATGGCACTGCTCGCACAGAGGCACAGAGACTGGGGCTGCTTGCTTGTCTTGTCCCCTCAAACTTCAAACGTAGCTTAGGTGGTCTGTGCCGGGCGCCTCCGGCAGCCCTGCTCCGAAAATGCAAACGTCTGCAGATAGCTCGCAGGCAGAAAGAGCTAGCCTGGAAAGCTGTTGCTCCGCCTCATCTGCCCATGGCACTGCTCGCACAGAGGCACAGAGACTGGGGCTGCTTGCTTGTCTTGTCCCCTCAAACTTCAAACGTAGCTTAGGTGGTCCGTGCCGGGCGCCTCCGGCAGCCCTGCTCCGAAAATGCAAACGTCTGCAGATAGCTCGCAGGCAGAAAGAGCTAGCCTGGAAAGCTGTTGCTCAGCCTCATCTGCCCATGGCACTGCTCGCACAGAGGCACAGAGACTGGGGCTGCTTGCTTGTCTTGTCCCCTCAAACTTCAAACGTAGCTTAAGTGGTCCGTGCCAGGAGCCTCCGGCAGCCCTGCTCCGAAAATCCAAACGTCTGCAGATAGCTCGCAGGCAGAAAGAGCTAGCCTGGAAAGCTGTTGCTCAGCCTCATCTGCCCATGGCACTGCTCGCACAGAGGCACAGAGACTGGGGCTGCTTGCTTGTCTTGTCCCCTCAAACTTCAAACGTAGCTTAGGTTTTCCGTACCGGGCGCCTCCGGCAGACCTGCTCCGCAAATTCGAACGTCTGCAGATAGCTCGCAGGCAGAAAGAGCTAGCCTGGAAAGCTGTTGCTCAGCCTCATCTTCCCATGGCACTGCTCGCACAGAGGCACAGAGACTGGGGCTGCTTGCTTGTCTTGCCCACTCAAACTTCAAACGTAACTTAGGTGGTCCGTGCCGGGCGCCTCCGGCAGCCCTGCTCCGAAAATGCAAACGTCTGCAGATAGCTCGCAGGCAGAAAGAGCTAGCCTGGAAAGCTGTTGCTCAGCCTCATCTGCCCATGGCACTGCTCGCACAGAGGCACAGAGACTGGGGCTGCTTGCTTGTCTTGTCCCCTCAAACTTCAAACGTAGCTTAGGTGGTCCGTGCCGGGCGCCTCCGGCAGCCCTGCTCCGAAAATCCAAACGTCTGCAGATAGCTCGCAGGCAGAAAGAGCTAGCCTGGAAAGCTGTTGCTCAGCCTCATCTGCCCATGGCACTGCTCGCACAGAGGCACAGAGACTGGGGCTGCTTGCTTGTCTTGTCCCCTCAAACTTCAAACGTAGCTTAAGTGGTCTGTGCCGGGCGCCTCCGGCAGCCCTGCTCCAAAAATGCGAACGTCTGCAGATAGCTCGCAGGCAGAAAGAGCTAGCCTGGAAAGCTGTTGCTCCGCCTCATCTGCCCATGGCACTGCTCGCACAGAGGCACAGAGACTGGGGCTGCTTGCTTGTCTTGTCCCCTCAAACTTCAAACGTAGCTTAGGTGGTCCGTGCCGGGCGCCTCCGGCAGCCCTGCTCCGAAAATGCGAACGTCTGCAGATAGCTCGCAGGCAGAAAGAGCTAGCCTGGAAAGCTGTTGCTCAGCCTCATCTGCCCATGGCACTGCTCGCACAGAGGCACAGAGACTGGGGCTGCTTGCTTGTCTTGTCCCCTCAAACTTCAAACGTAGCTTAGGTGGTCCGTGCCGGGCGCCTCCGGCAGCCCTGCTCCGAAAATGCAAACGTCTGCAGATAGCTCGCAGGCAGAAAGAGCTAGCCTGGAAAGCTGTTGCTCAGCCTCATCTGCCCATGGCACTGCTCGCACAGAGGCACAGAGACTGGGGCTGCTTGCTTGTCTTGTCCCCTCAAACTTCAAATGTAGCTTAGGTGGTCTGTGCCGGGCGCCTCCGGCAGCCCTGCTCCAAAAATGCGAACGTCTGCAGATAGCTCGCAGGCAGAAAGAGCTAGCCTGGAAAGCTGTTGCTCCGCCTCATCTGCCCATGGCACTGCTCGCACAGAGGCACAGAGACTGGGGCTGCTTGCTTGTCTTGTCCCCTCAAACTTCAAACGTAGCTTAGGTGGTCTGTGCCGGGCGCCTCCGGCAGCCCTGCTCCAAAAATGCGAACGTCTGCAGATAGCTCGCAGGCAGAAAGAGCTAGCCTGGAAAGCTGTTGCTCAGCCTCATCTGCCCATGGCACTGCTCGCACAGAGGCACAGAGACTGGGGCTGCTTGCTTGTTTTGCCCCCTCAAACTTAAAACGTAGCTTAGGTGGTCCGTGCCGGGTGCCTCCGGCAGCCCTGCTCCGAAAATTCGAACGTCTGCAGATAGCTCGCAGGCAGAAAGAGCTAGCCTGGAAAGCTGTTGCTCAGCCTCATCTGCCCATGGCACTGCTCGCACAGAGGCACAGAGACTGGGGCTGCTTGCTTGTCTTGTCCCCTCAAACTTCAAACGTAGCTTAGGTGGTCCGTGCCGGGCGCCTCCGGCAGCCCTGCTCCGAAAATCCAAACGTCTGCAGATAGCTCGCAGGCAGAAAGAGCTAGCCTGGAAAGCTGTTGCTCAGCCTCATCTGCCCATGGCACTGCTCGCACAGAGGCACAGAGACTGGGGCTGCTTGCTTGTCTTGTCCCCTCAAACTTCAAACGTAGCTTAGGTGGTCCGTGCCAGGCGCCTCTGGCAGCCCTGCTCCGAAAATCCAAACGTCTGCAGATAGCTCGCAGGCAGAAAGAGCTAGCCTGGAAAGCTGTTGCTCAGCCTCATCTGCCCATGGCACTGCTCGCACAGAGGCACAGAGACTGGGGCTGCTTGCTTGTTTTGCCCCCTCAAACTTAAAACGTAGCTTAGGTGGTCCGTGCCAGGCGCCTCTGGCAGCCCTTCTCCGAAAATTCGAACGTCTGCAGATAGCTCGCAGGCAGAAAGAGCTAGCCTGGAAAGCTGTTGCTCAGCCTCATCTGCCCATGGCACTGCTCGCACAGAGGCACAGAGACTGGGGCTGCTTGCTTGTTTTGCCCCCTCAAACTTCAAACGTAGCTTAGGTGGTCCGTGCCGGGCGCCTCCGGCAGCCCTGCTCCGAAAATCCAAACGTCTGCAGATAGCTCGCAGGCAGAAAGAGCTAGCCTGGAAAGCTGTTGCTCAGCCTCATCTGCCCATGGCACTGCTCGCACAGAGGCACAGAGACTGGGGCTGCTTGCTTGTCTTGTCCCCTCAAACTTCAAACGTAGCTTAGGTGGTCCGTGCCAGGCGCCTCCGGCAGCCCTGCTCCGAAAATCCAAACGTCTGCAGATAGCTCGCAGGCAGAAAGAGCTAGCCTGGAAAGCTGTTGCTCAGCCTCATCTGCCCATGGCACTGCTCGCACAGAGGCACAGAGACTGGGGCTGCTTGCTTGTCTTGTCCCCTCAAACTTCAAATGTATCTTTGGTGGTCTGTGCCGGGCGCATCCGGCAGCGCTGCTCTGAAAATGCAAACGTCTGCAGATAGCTCGCAGGCAGAAAGAGCTAGCCTGGAAAGCTGTTGCTCAGCCTCATCTGCCCATGGCACTGCTCGCACAGAGGCACAGAGACTGGGGCTGCTTGCTTGTCTTGTCCCCTCAAACTTCAAACGTAGCTTAGGTGGTCCGTGTCGGGCGCCTCCGGCAGCCCTGCTCCAAAAATGCGAACGTCTGCAGATAGCTCGCAGGCAGAAAGAGCTAGCCTGGAAAGCTGTTGCTCCGCCTCATCTGCCCATGGCACTGCTCGCACAGAGGCACAGAGACTGGGGCTGCTTGCTTGTCTTGTCCCCTCAAACTTCAAACGTAGCTTAGGTGGTCCGTGCCGGGCGCCTCCTGCAGCCCTGCTCCGAAAATGCGAACGTCTGCAGATAGCTCGCAGGCAGAAAGAGCTAGCCTGGAAAGCTGTTGCTCAGCCTCATCTGCCCATGGCACTGCTCGCACAGAGGCACAGAGACTGGGGCTGCTTGCTTGTCTTGCCCCCTCAAACTTCAAACGTAGCTTAGGTGGTCCGTGCCGGGCGCCTCCGGCAGCCCTGCTCCGAAAATCCAAACGTCTGCAGATAGCTCGCAGGCAGAAAGAGCTAGCCTGGAAAGCTGTTGCTCAGCCTCATCTGCCCATGGCACTGCTCGCACAGAGGCACAGAGACTGGGGCTGCTTGCTTGTCTTGTCCCCTCAAACTTCAAACGTAGCTTAGGTGGTCCGTGCCGGGCGCCTCCGGCAGCCCTGCTCCGAAAATCCAAACGTCTGCAGATAGCTCGCAGGCAGAAAGAGCTAGCCTGGAAAACTGTTGCTCAGCCTCATCTGCCCATGGCACTGCTCGCACAGAGGCACAGAGACTGGGGCTGCTTGCTTGTCTTGTCCCCTCAAACTTCAAACGTAGCTTAGGTGGTCCGTGCCGGGCGCCTCCGGCAGCCCTGCTCCGAAAATGCGAACGTCTGCAGATAGCTCGCAGGCAGAAAGAGCTAGCCTGGAAAGCTGTTGCTCAGCCTCATCTGCCCATGGCACTGCTCGCACAGAGGCACAGAGACTGGGGCTGCTTGCTTGTCTTGTCCCCTCAAACTTCAAACGTAGCTTAGGTGGTCCGTGCCGGGCGCCTCCGGCAGCCCTGCTCCGAAAATCCAAACGTCTGCAGATAGCTCGCAGGCAGAAAGAGCTAGCCTGGAAAGCTGTTGCTCAGCCTCATCTGCCCATGGCACTGCTCGCACAGAGGCACAGAGACTGGGGCTGCTTGCTTGTCTTGTCCCCTCAAACTTCAAATGTAGCTTAGGTGGTCTGTGCCGGGCGCCTCCGGCAGCCCTGCTCCAAAAATGCGAACGTCTGCAGATAGCTCGCAGGCAGAAAGAGCTAGCCTGGAAAGCTGTTGCTCCGCCTCATCTGCCCATGGCACTGCTCGCACAGAGGCACAGAGACTGGGGCTGCTTGCTTGTCTTGTCCCCTCAAACTTCAAACGTAGCTTAGGTGGTCTGTGCCGGGCGCCTCCGGCAGCCCTGCTCCAAAAATGCGAACGTCTGCAGATAGCTCGCAGGCAGAAAGAGCTAGCCTGGAAAGCTGTTGCTCAGCCTCATCTGCCCATGGCACTGCTCGCACAGAGGCACAGAGACTGGGGCTGCTTGCTTGTTTTGCCCCCTCAAACTTAAAACGTAGCTTAGGTGGTCCGTGCCGGGTGCCTCCGGCAGCCCTGCTCCGAAAATTCGAACGTCTGCAGATAGCTCGCAGGCAGAAAGAGCTAGCCTGGAAAGCTGTTGCTCAGCCTCATCTGCCCATGGCACTGCTCGCACAGAGGCACAGAGACTGGGGCTGCTTGCTTGTCTTGTCCCCTCAAACTTCAAACGTAGCTTAGGTGGTCCGTGCCGGGCGCCTCCGGCAGCCCTGCTCCGAAAATCCAAACGTCTGCAGATAGCTCGCAGGCAGAAAGAGCTAGCCTGGAAAGCTGTTGCTCAGCCTCATCTGCCCATGGCACTGCTCGCACAGAGGCACAGAGACTGGGGCTGCTTGCTTGTCTTGTCCCCTCAAACTTCAAACGTAGCTTAGGTGGTCCGTGCCAGGCGCCTCTGGCAGCCCTGCTCCGAAAATCCAAACGTCTGCAGATAGCTCGCAGGCAGAAAGAGCTAGCCTGGAAAGCTGTTGCTCAGCCTCATCTGCCCATGGCACTGCTCGCACAGAGGCACAGAGACTGGGGCTGCTTGCTTGTTTTGCCCCCTCAAACTTAAAACGTAGCTTAGGTGGTCCGTGCCAGGCGCCTCTGGCAGCCCTTCTCCGAAAATTCGAACGTCTGCAGATAGCTCGCAGGCAGAAAGAGCTAGCCTGGAAAGCTGTTGCTCAGCCTCATCTGCCCATGGCACTGCTCGCACAGAGGCACAGAGACTGGGGCTGCTTGCTTGTTTTGCCCCCTCAAACTTCAAACGTAGCTTAGGTGGTCCGTGCCGGGCGCCTCCGGCAGCCCTGCTCCGAAAATCCAAACGTCTGCAGATAGCTCGCAGGCAGAAAGAGCTAGCCTGGAAAGCTGTTGCTCAGCCTCATCTGCCCATGGCACTGCTCGCACAGAGGCACAGAGACTGGGGCTGCTTGCTTGTCTTGTCCCCTCAAACTTCAAACGTAGCTTAGGTGGTCCGTGCCAGGCGCCTCCGGCAGCCCTGCTCCGAAAATCCAAACGTCTGCAGATAGCTCGCAGGCAGAAAGAGCTAGCCTGGAAAGCTGTTGCTCAGCCTCATCTGCCCATGGCACTGCTCGCACAGAGGCACAGAGACTGGGGCTGCTTGCTTGTCTTGTCCCCTCAAACTTCAAATGTATCTTTGGTGGTCTGTGCCGGGCGCATCCGGCAGCGCTGCTCTGAAAATGCAAACGTCTGCAGATAGCTCGCAGGCAGAAAGAGCTAGCCTGGAAAGCTGTTGCTCAGCCTCATCTGCCCATGGCACTGCTCGCACAGAGGCACAGAGACTGGGGCTGCTTGCTTGTCTTGTCCCCTCAAACTTCAAACGTAGCTTAGGTGGTCCGTGTCGGGCGCCTCCGGCAGCCCTGCTCCAAAAATGCGAACGTCTGCAGATAGCTCGCAGGCAGAAAGAGCTAGCCTGGAAAGCTGTTGCTCCGCCTCATCTGCCCATGGCACTGCTCGCACAGAGGCACAGAGACTGGGGCTGCTTGCTTGTCTTGTCCCCTCAAACTTCAAACGTAGCTTAGGTGGTCCGTGCCGGGCGCCTCCTGCAGCCCTGCTCCGAAAATGCGAACGTCTGCAGATAGCTCGCAGGCAGAAAGAGCTAGCCTGGAAAGCTGTTGCTCAGCCTCATCTGCCCATGGCACTGCTCGCACAGAGGCACAGAGACTGGGGCTGCTTGCTTGTCTTGCCCCCTCAAACTTCAAACGTAGCTTAGGTGGTCCGTGCCGGGCGCCTCCGGCAGCCCTGCTCCGAAAATCCAAACGTCTGCAGATAGCTCGCAGGCAGAAAGAGCTAGCCTGGAAAGCTGTTGCTCAGCCTCATCTGCCCATGGCACTGCTCGCACAGAGGCACAGAGACTGGGGCTGCTTGCTTGTCTTGTCCCCTCAAACTTCAAACGTAGCTTAGGTGGTCCGTGCCGGGCGCCTCCGGCAGCCCTGCTCCGAAAATCCAAACGTCTGCAGATAGCTCGCAGGCAGAAAGAGCTAGCCTGGAAAACTGTTGCTCAGCCTCATCTGCCCATGGCACTGCTCGCACAGAGGCACAGAGACTGGGGCTGCTTGCTTGTCTTGTCCCCTCAAACTTCAAACGTAGCTTAGGTGGTCTGTGCCGGGCGCCTCCGGCAGCCCTGCTCCAAAAATGCGAACGTCTGCAGATAGCTCGCAGGCAGAAAGAGCTAGCCTGGAAAGCTGTTGCTCCGCCTCATCTGCCCATGGCACTGCTCGCACAGAGGCACAGAGACTGGGGCTGCTTGCTTGTCTTGTCCCCTCAAACTTCAAACGTAGCTTAGGTGGTCCGTGCCGGGCGCATCCGGCAGCCCTGCTCCGAAAATGCGAACGTCTGCAGATAGCTCGCAGGCAGAAAGAGCTAGCCTGGAAAGCTGTTGCTCAGCCTCATCTGCCCATGGCACTGCTCGCACAGAGGCACAGAGACTGGGGCTGCTTGCTTGTCTTGCCCCCTCAAACTTCAAACGTAACTTAGGTGGTCCGGCCGGGCGCCTCCGGCAGCCCTGCTCCGAAAATGCAAACGTCTGCAGATAGCTCGCAGGCAGAAAGAGCTAGCCTGGAAAGCTGTTGCTCAGCCTCATCTGCCCATGGCACTGCTCGCACAGAGGCACAGAGACTGGGGCTGCTTGCTTGTCTTGTCCCCTCAAACTTCAAACGTAGCTTAGGTGGTCTGTGCCGGGCGCCTCCGGCAGCCCTGCTCCGAAAATGCAAACGTCTGCAGATAGCTCGCAGGCAGAAAGAGCTAGCCTGGAAAGCTGTTGCTCAGCCTCATCTGCCCATGGCACTGCTCGCACAGAGGCACAGAGACTGGGGCTGCTTGCTTGTCTTGTCCCCTCAAACTTCAAACGTAGCTTAGGTGGTCCGTGCCGGGCGCCTCCGGCAGCCCTGCTCCGAAAATGCGAACGTCTGCAGATAGCTCGCAGGCAGAAAGAGCTAGCCTGGAAAGCTGTTGCTCAGCCTCATCTGCCCATGGCACTGCTCGCACAGAGGCACAGAGACTGGGGCTGCTTGCTTGTCTTGTCCCCTCAAACTTCAAACGTAGCTTAGGTGGTCCGTGCCGGGCGCATCCGGCACCCCTGCTCCGAAAATCCAAACGTCTGCAGATAGCCCGCAGCCAGAAAGAGCTAGCCTGGAAAGCTGTTGCTCAGCCTCATCTGCCCATGGCACTGCTCGCACAGAGGCACAGAGACTGGGGCTGCTTGCTTGTCTTGTCCCCTCAAACTTCAAACGTAGCTTAGGTGGTCTGTGCCAGGCGCCTCCGGCAGCCCTGCTCCAAAAATGCGAACGTCTGCAGATAGCTCGCAGGCAGAAAGAGCTAGCCTGGAAAGCTGTTGCTCAGCCTCATCTGCCCATGGCACTGCTCGCACAGAGGCACAGAGACTGGGGCTGCTTGCTTGTCTTGTCCCCTCAAACTTCAAACGTAGCTTAGGTGGTCCGTGCCGGGCGCCTCCGGAAGCCCTGCTCCAAAAATGCGAACGTTTGCAGATAGCTCGCAGGCAGAAAGAGCTAGCCTGGAAAGCTGTTGCTCAGCCTCATCTGCCCATGGCACTGCTCGCACAGAGGCACAGAGACTGGGGCTGCTTGCTTGTCTTGTCCCCTCAAACTTCAAACGTAGCTTAGGAGGTCCGTGCCGGGTGCCTCCGGCAGCCCTGCTCCGAAAATCCGAACGTCTGCAGATAGCTCGCAGGCAGAAAGAGCTAGCCTGGAAAGCTGTTGCTCAGCCTCATCTGCCCATGGCACTGCTCGCACAGAGGCACAGAGACTGGGGCTGCTTGCTTGTCTTGTCCCCTCAAACTTCAAACGTAGCTTAGGTGGTCCGTGCCGGGCGCCTCCGGCAGCCCTGCTCCGAAAATGCAAACGTCTGCAGATAGCTCGCAGGCAGAAAGAGCTAGCCTGGAAAGCTGTTGCTCAGCCTCATCTGCCCATGGCACTGCTCGCACAGAGGCACAGAGACTGGGGCTGCTTGCTTGTCTTGCCCCCTCAAACTTCAAACGTAGCTTAGGTGGTCCGTGCCGGGCGCCTCCGGCAGCCCTGCTCCGAAAATGCAAACGTCTGCAGATAGCTCGCAGGCAGAAAGAGCTAGCCTGGAAAGCTGTTGCTCAGCCTCATCTGCCCATGGCACTGCTCGCACAGAGGCACAGAGACTGGGGCTGCTTGCTTGTCTTGTCCCCTCAAACTTCAAACGTAGCTTAGGTGGTCCGTGCCAGGCGCCTCCGGCAGCCCTGCTCCAAAAATCCAAACGTCTGCAGATAGCTCGCAGGCAGAAAGAGCTAGCCTGGAAAGCTGTTGCTCAGCCTCATCTGCCCATGGCACTGCTCGCACAGAGGCACAGAGACTGGGGCTGCTTGCTTGTCTTGTCCCCTCAAACTTCAAACGTAGCTTAGGTGGTCCGTGCCGGGCGCCTCCGGCAGCCCTGCTCCGAAAATTCGAACGTCTGCAGATAGCTCGCAGGCAGAAACAGCTAGCCTGGAAAGCTGTTGCTCAGCCTCATCTGCCCATGGCACTGCTCGCACAGAGGCACAGAGACTGGGGCTGCTTGCTTGTCTTGTCCCCTCAAACTTCAAATGTATCTTTGGTGGTCCGTGCCGGGCGCATCCGGCAGCGCTGCTCCGAAAATCCAAACGTCTGCAGATAGCTCGCAGGCAGAAAGAGCTAGCCTGGAAAGCTGTTGCTCCGCCTCATCTGCCCATGGCACTGCTCGCACAGAGGCACAGAGACTGGGGCTGCTTGCTTGTCTTGTCCCCTCAAACTTCAAACGTAGCTTAGGCGGTCCGTGCCGGGCGCATCCGGCAGCCCTGCTCCAAAAATTCGAACGTCTGCAGATAGCTCGCAGGCAGAAAGAGCTAGCCTGGAAAGCTGTTGCTCAGCCTCATCTGCCCATGGCACTGCTCGCACAGAGGCACAGAGACTGGGGCTGCTTGCTTGTCTTGTCCCCTCAAACTTCAAACGTAGCTTAGGTGGTCCGTGCCGGGCGCCTCCGGCAGCCCTGCTCCGAAAATGCAAACGTCTGCAGATAGCTCGCAGGCAGAAAGAGCTAGCCTGGAAAGCTGTTGCTCAGCCTCATCTGCCCATGGCACTGCTCGCACAGAGGCACAGAGACTGGGGCTGCTTGCTTGTCTTGCCCCCTCAAACTTCAAACGTAGCTTAGGTGGTCCGTGCCGGGCGCCTCCGGCAGCCCTGCTCCGAAAATGCAAACGTCTGCAGATAGCTCGCAGGCAGAAAGAGCTAGCCTGGAAAGCTGTTGCTCAGCCTCATCTGCCCATGGCACTGCTCGCACAGAGGCACAGAGACTGGGGCTGCTTGCTTGTCTTGTCCCCTCAAACTTCAAACGTAGCTTAGGTGGTCCGTGCCAGGCGCCTCCGGCAGCCCTGCTCCGAAAATCCAAACGTCTGCAGATAGCTCGCAGGCAGAAAGAGCTAGCCTGGAAAGCTGTTGCTCAGCCTCATCTGCCCATGGCACTGCTCGCACAGAGGCACAGAGACTGGGGCTGCTTGCTTGTCTTGTCCCCTCAAACTTCAAACGTAGCTTAGGTGGTCCGTGCCGGGCGCCTCCGGCAGCCCTGCTCCGAAAATTCGAACGTCTGCAGATAGCTCGCAGGCAGAAACAGCTAGCCTGGAAAGCTGTTGCTCAGCCTCATCTGCCCATGGCACTGCTCGCACAGAGGCACAGAGACTGGGGCTGCTTGCTTGTCTTGCCCCCTCAAACTTCAAACGTAACTTAGGTGGTCCGTGCCGGGCGCCTCCGGCAGCCCTGCTCCGAAAATGCAAACGTCTGCAGATAGCTCGCAGGCAGAAAGAGCTAGCCTGGAAAGCTGTTGCTCAGCCTCATCTGCCCATGGCACTGCTCGCACAGAGGCACAGAGACTGGGGCTGCTTGCTTGTCTTGTCCCCTCAAACTTCAAACGTAGCTTAGGTGGTCCGTGCCGGGCGCCTCCGGCAGCCCTGCTCCAAAAATGCGAACGTCTGCAGATAGCTCGCAGGCAGAAAGAGCTAGCCTGGAAAGCTGTTGCTCCGCCTCATCTGCCCATGGCACTGCTCGCACAGAGGCACAGAGACTGGGGCTGCTTGCTTGTCTTGTCCCCTCAAACTTCAAACGTAGCTTAGGTGGTCCGTGCCGGGCGCCTCCGGCAGCCCTGCTCTGAAAATGCGAACGTCTGCAGATAGCTCGCAGGCAGAAAGAGCTAGCCTGGAAAGCTGTTGCTCAGCCTCATCTGCCCATGGCACTGCTCGCACAGAGGCACAGAGACTGGGGCTGCTTGCTTGTCTTGTCCCCTCAAACTTCAAATGTATCTTTGGTGGTCCGTGCCGGGCGCATCCGGCAGCGCTGCTCCGAAAATCCAAACGTCTGCAGATAGCTCGCAGGCAGAAAGAGCTAGCCTGGAAAGCTGTTGCTCCGCCTCATCTGCCCATGGCACTGCTCGCACAGAGGCACAGAGACTGGGGCTGCTTGCTTGTCTTGTCCCCTCAAACTTCAAACGTAGCTTAGGCGGTCCGTGCCGGGCGCATCCGGCAGCCCTGCTCCAAAAATTCGAACGTCTGCAGATAGCTCGCAGGCAGAAAGAGCTAGCCTGGAAAGCTGTTGCTCAGCCTCATCTGCCCATGGCACTGCTCGCACAGAGGCACAGAGACTGGGGCTGCTTGCTTGTCTTGTCCCCTCAAACTTCAAACGTAGCTTAGGTGGTCCGTGCCGGGCGCCTCCGGCAGCCCTGCTCCGAAAATGCAAACGTCTGCAGATAGCTCGCAGGCAGAAAGAGCTAGCCTGGAAAGCTGTTGCTCAGCCTCATCTGCCCATGGCACTGCTCGCACAGAGGCACAGAGACTGGGGCTGCTTGCTTGTCTTGCCCCCTCAAACTTCAAACGTAGCTTAGGTGGTCCGTGCCGGGCGCCTCCGGCAGCCCTGCTCCGAAAATGCAAACGTCTGCAGATAGCTCGCAGGCAGAAAGAGCTAGCCTGGAAAGCTGTTGCTCAGCCTCATCTGCCCATGGCACTGCTCGCACAGAGGCACAGAGACTGGGGCTGCTTGCTTGTCTTGTCCCCTCAAACTTCAAACGTAGCTTAGGTGGTCCGTGCCAGGCGCCTCCGGCAGCCCTGCTCTGAAAATCCAAACGTCTGCAGATAGCTCGCAGGCAGAAAGAGCTAGCCTGGAAAGCTGTTGCTCAGCCTCATCTGCCCATGGCACTGCTCGCACAGAGGCACAGAGACTGGGGCTGCTTGCTTGTCTTGTCCCCTCAAACTTCAAACGTAGCTTAGGTGGTCCGTGCCGGGCGCCTCCGGCAGCCCTGCTCCGAAAATGCGAACGTCTGCAGATAGCTCGCAGGCAGAAAGAGCTAGCCTGGAAAGCTGTTGCTCAGCCTCATCTGCCCATGGCACTGCTCGCACAGAGGCACAGAGACTGGGGCTGCTTGCTTGTCTTGCCCCCTCAAACTTCAAACGTAACTTAGGTGGTCCGTGCCGGGCGCCTCCGGCAGCCCTGCTCCGAAAATCCAAACGTCTGCAGATAGCTCGCAGGCAGAAAGAGCTAGCCTGGAAAGCTGTTGCTCAGCCTCATCTGCCCATGGCACTGCTCGCACAGAGGCACAGAGACTGGGGCTGCTTGCTTGTCTTGTCCCCTCAAACTTCAAACGTAGCTTAGGTGGTCTGTGACGGGCGCCTCCGGCAGCCCTGCTCCAAAAATGCGAACGTCTGCAGATAGCTCGCAGGCAGAAAGAGCTAGCCTGGAAAGCTGTTGCTCCGCCTCATCTGCCCATGGCACTGCTCGCACAGAGGCACAGAGACTGGGGCTGCTTGCTTGTCTTGTCCCCTCAAACTTCAAACGTAGCTTAGGTGGTCCGTGCCGGGCGCCTCCGGCAGCCCTGCTCTGAAAATGCGAACGTCTGCAGATAGCTCGCAGGCAGAAAGAGCTAGCCTGGAAAGCTGTTGCTCAGCCTCATCTGCCCATGGCACTGCTCGCACAGAGGCACAGAGACTGGGGCTGCTTGCTTGTCTTGTCCCCTCAAACTTCAAAAGTAGCTTAGGTGGTCCGTGACGGGCGCCTCCGGCAGCCCTGCTCCGAAAATCCAAACGTCTGCAGATAGCCCGCAGCCAGAAAGAGCTAGCCTGGAAAGCTGTTGCTCAGCCTCATCTGCCCATGGCACTGCTCGCACAGAGGCACAGAGACTGGGGCTGCTTGCTTGTCTTGTCCCCTCAAACTTCAAACGTAGCTTAGGTGGTCTGTGCCGGGCGCCTCCGGCAGCCCTGCTCCAAAAATGCGAACGTCTGCAGATAGCTCGCAGGCAGAAAGAGCTAGCCTGGAAAGCTGTTGCTCAGCCTCATCTGCCCATGGCACTGCTCGCACAGAGGCACAGAGACTGGGGCTGCTTGCTTGTCTTGTCCCCTCAAACTTCAAACGTAGCTTAGGTGGTCTGTGCCGGGCGCCTCCGGCAGCCCTGCTCCAAAAATGCGAACGTCTGCAGATAGCTCGCAGGCAGAAAGAGCTAGCCTGGAAAGCTGTTGCTCAGCCTCATCTGCCCATGGCACTGCTCGCACAGAGGCACAGAGACTGGGGCTGCTTGCTTGTCTTGTCCCCTCAAACTTCAAACGTAGCTTAGGTGGTCCGTGCCGGGCGCCTCCGGCAGCCCTGCTCCGAAAATCCGAACGTCTGCAGATAGCTCGCAGGCAGAAAGAGCTAGCCTGGAAAGCTGTTGCTCAGCCTCATCTGCCCATGGCACTGCTCGCACAGAGGCACAGAGACTGGGGCTGCTTGCTTGTCTTGTCCCCTCAAACTTCAAACGTAGCTTAGGTGGTCCGTGCCGGGCGCCTCCGGCAGCCCTGCTCCGAAAATGCAAACGTCTGCAGATAGCTCGCAGGCAGAAAGAGCTAGCCTGGAAAGCTGTTGCTCAGCCTCATCTGCCCATGGCACTGCTCGCACAGAGGCACAGAGACTGGGGCTGCTTGCTTGTCTTGTCCCCTCAAACTTCAAACGTAGCTTAGGTGGTCTGTGCCGGGCGCCTCCGGCAGCCCTGCTCCAAAAATGCGAACGTCTGCAGATAGCTCGCAGGCAGAAAGAGCTAGCCTGGAAAGCTGTTGCTCCGCCTCATCTGCCCATGGCACTGCTCGCACAGAGGCACAGAGACTGGGGCTGCTTGCTTGTCTTGTCCCCTCAAACTTCAAACGTAGCTTAGGTGGTCCGTGCCGGGCGCATCCGGCAGCCCTGCTCCGAAAATGCAAACGTCTGCAGATAGCTCGCAGGCAGAAAGAGCTAGCCTGGAAAGCTGTTGCTCAGCCTCATCTGCCCATGGCACTGCTCGCACAGAGGCACAGAGACTGGGGCTGCTTGCTTGTCTTGCCCCCTCAAACTTCAAACGTAACTTAGGTGGTCCGTGCCGGGCGCCTCCGGCAGCCCTGCTCCGAAAATGCAAACGTCTGCAGATAGCTCGCAGGCAGAAAGAGCTAGCCTGGAAAGCTGTTGCTCAGCCTCATCTGCCCATGGCACTGCTCGCACAGAGGCACAGAGACTGGAGCTGCTTGCTTGTCTTGTCCCCTCAAACTTCAAACGTAGCTTAGGTGGTCCGTGCCGGGCGCCTCCGGCAGCCCTGCTCCGAAAATGCAAACGTCTGCAGATAGCTCGCAGGCAGAAAGAGCTAGCCTGGAAAGCTGTTGCTCAGCCTCATCTGCCCATGGCACTGCTCGCACAGAGGCACAGAGACTGGGGCTGCTTGCTTGTCTTGTCCCCTCAAACTTCAAACGTAGCTTAGGTGGTCCGTGCCGGGCGCCTCCGGCAGCCCTGCTCCGAAAATGCGAACGTCTGCAGATAGCTCGCAGGCAGAAAGAGCTAGCCTGGAAAGCTGTTGCTCCGCCTCATCTGCCCATGGCACTGCTCGCACAGAGGCACAGAGACTGGGGCTGCTTGCTTGTCTTGTCCCCTCAAACTTCAAACGTAGCTTAGGTGGTCCGTGCCGGGCGCCTCCGGCAGCCCTGCTCCGAAAATCCAAACGTCTGCAGATAGCTCGCAGGCAGAAAGAGCTAGCCTGGAAAGCTGTTGCTCAGCCTCATCTGCCCATGGCACTGCTCGCACAGAGGCACAGAGACTGGGGCTGCTTGCTTGTCTTGTCCCCTCAAACTTCAAACGTAGCTTAGGTGGTCCGTGCCGGGCGCCTCCGGCAGCCCTGCTCCAAAAATGCGAACGTCTGCAGATAGCTCGCAGGCAGAAAGAGCTAGCCTGGAAAGCTGTTGCTCAGCCTCATCTGCCCATGGCACTGCTCGCACAGAGGCACAGAGACTGGGGCTGCTTGCTTGTCTTGTCCCCTCAAACTTCAAACGTAGCTTAGGTGGTCCGTGCCGGGTGCCTCCGGCAGCCCTGCTCCGAAAATCCGAACGTCTGCAGATAGCTCGCAGGCAGAAAGAGCTAGCCTGGAAAGCTGTTGCTCAGCCTCATCTGCCCATGGCACTGCTCGCACAGAGGCACAGAGACTGGGGCTGCTTGCTTGTCTTGCCCCCTCAAACTTCAAACGTAGCTTAGGTGGTCCGTGCCGGGCGCCTCCGGCAGCCCTGCTCCGAAAATGCAAACGTCTGCAGATAGCTCGCAGGCAGAAAGAGCTAGCCTGGAAAGCTGTTGCTCAGCCTCATCTGCCCATGGCACTGCTCGCACAGAGGCACAGAGACTGGGGCTGCTTGCTTGTCTTGTCCCCTCAAACTTCAAACGTAGCTTAGGTGGTCCGTGCCAGGCGCCTCCGGCAGCCCTGCTCCGAAAATCCAAACGTCTGCAGATAGCTCGCAGGCAGAAAGAGCTAGCCTGGAAAGCTGTTGCTCAGCCTCATCTGCCCATGGCACTGCTCGCACAGAGGCACAGAGACTGGGGCTGCTTGCTTGTCTTGTCCCCTCAAACTTCAAACGTAGCTTAGGTGGTCCGTGCCGGGCGCCTCCGGCAGCCCTGCTCCGAAAATTCGAACGTCTGCAGATAGCTCGCAGGCAGAAACAGCTAGCCTGGAAAGCTGTTGCTCAGCCTCATCTGCCCATGGCACTGCTCGCACAGAGGCACAGAGACTGGGGCTGCTTGCTTGTCTTGCCCCCTCAAACTTCAAACGTAACTTAGGTGGTCCGTGCCGGGCGCCTCCGGCAGCCCTGCTCCGAAAATGCAAACGTCTGCAGATAGCTCGCAGGCAGAAAGAGCTAGCCTGGAAAGCTGTTGCTCAGCCTCATCTGCCCATGGCACTGCTCGCACAGAGGCACAGAGACTGGGGCTGCTTGCTTGTCTTGTCCCCTCAAACTTCAAACGTAGCTTAGGTGGTCTGTGACGGGCGCCTCCGGCAGCCCTGCTCCAAAAATGCGAACGTCTGCAGATAGCTCGCAGGCAGAAAGAGCTAGCCTGGAAAGCTGTTGCTCCGCCTCATCTGCCCATGGCACTGCTCGCACAGAGGCACAGAGACTGGGGCTGCTTGCTTGTCTTGTCCCCTCAAACTTCAAACGTAGCTTAGGTGGTCCGTGCCGGGCGCCTCCGGCAGCCCTGCTCTGAAAATGCGAACGTCTGCAGATAGCTCGCAGGCAGAAAGAGCTAGCCTGGAAAGCTGTTGCTCAGCCTCATCTGCCCATGGCACTGCTCGCACAGAGGCACAGAGACTGGGGCTGCTTGCTTGTCTTGTCCCCTCAAACTTCAAACGTAGCTTAGGTGGTCCGTGCCGGGCGCCTCCGGCAGCCCTGCTCCGAAAATCCAAACGTCTGCAGATAGCCCGCAGCCAGAAAGAGCTAGCCTGGAAAGCTGTTGCTCAGCCTCATCTGCCCATGGCACTGCTCGCACAGAGGCACAGAGACTGGGGCTGCTTGCTTGTCTTGTCCCCTCAAACTTCAAACGTAGCTTAGGTGGTCTGTGCCGGGCGCCTCCGGCAGCCCTGCTCCAAAAATGCGAACGTCTGCAGATAGCTCGCAGGCAGAAAGAGCTAGCCTGGAAAGCTGTTGCTCAGCCTCATCTGCCCAAGGCACTGCTCGCACAGAGGCACAGAGACTGGGGCTGCTTGCTTGTCTTGTCCCCTCAAACTTCAAACGTAGCTTAGGTGGTCTGTGCCGGGCGCCTCCGGCAGCCCTGCTCCGAAAATGCAAACGTCTGCAGATAGCTCGCAGGCAGAAAGAGCTAGCCTGGAAAGCTGTTGCTCAGCCTCATCTGCCCATGGCACTGCTCGCACAGAGGCACAGAGACTGGGGCTGCTTGCTTGTCTTGTCCCCTCAAACTTCAAACGTAGCTTAGGTGGTCCGTGCCGGGCGCCTCCGGCAGCCCTGCTCCGAAAATGCAAACGTCTGCAGATAGCTCGCAGGCAGAAAGAGCTAGCCTGGAAAGCTGTTGCTCAGCCTCATCTGCCCATGGCACTGCTCGCACAGAGGCACAGAGACTGGGGCTGCTTGCTTGTCTTGTCCCCTCAAACTTCAAACGTAGCTTAGGTGGTCCGTGCCGGGCGCATCCGGCAGCCCTGCTCCGAAAATGCGAACGTCTGCAGATAGCTCGCAGGCAGAAAGAGCTAGCCTGGAAAGCTGTTGCTCCGCCTCATCTGCCCATGGCACTGCTCGCACAGAGGCACAGAGACTGGGGCTGCTTGCTTGTCTTGTCCCCTCAAACTTCAAACGTAGCTTAGGTGGTCCGTGCCGGGCGCCTCCGGCAGCCCTGCTCCGAAAATCCAAACGTCTGCAGATAGCTCGCAGGCAGAAAGAGCTAGCCTGGAAAGCTGTTGCTCAGCCTCATCTGCCCATGGCACTGCTCGCACAGAGGCACAGAGACTGGGGCTGCTTGCTTGTCTTGTCCCCTCAAACTTCAAACGTAGCTTAGGTGGTCCGTGCCGGGCGCCTCCGGCAGCCCTGCTCCAAAAATGCGAATGTCTGCAGATAGCTCGCAGGCAGAAAGAGCTAGCCTGGAAAGCTGTTGCTCAGCCTCATCTGCCCATGGCACTGCTCGCACAGAGGCACAGAGACTGGGGCTGCTTGCTTGTCTTGTCCCCTCAAACTTCAAACGTAGCTTAGGTGGTCCGTGCCGGGCGCATCCGGCAGCCCTGCTCCGAAAATGCGAACGTCTGCAGATAGCTCGCAGGCAGAAAGAGCTAGCCTGGAAAGCTGTTGCTCCGCCTCATCTGCCCATGGCACTGCTCGCACAGAGGCACAGAGACTGGGGCTGCTTGCTTGTCTTGTCCCCTCAAACTTCAAACGTAGCTTAGGTGGTCCGTGCCGGGCGCCTCCGGCAGCCCTGCTCCGAAAATCCAAACGTCTGCAGATAGCTCGCAGGCAGAAAGAGCTAGCCTGGAAAGCTGTTGCTCAGCCTCATCTGCCCATGGCACTGCTCGCACAGAGGCACAGAGACTGGGGCTGCTTGCTTGTCTTGTCCCCTCAAACTTCAAACGTAGCTTAGGTGGTCCGTGCCGGGCGCCTCCGGCAGCCCTGCTCCAAAAATGCGAACGTCTGCAGATAGCTCGCAGGCAGAAAGAGCTAGCCTGGAAAGCTGTTGCTCAGCCTCATCTGCCCATGGCACTGCTCGCACAGAGGCACAGAGACTGGGGCTGCTTGCTTGTCTTGTCCCCTCAAACTTCAAACGTAGCTTAGGTGGTCCGTGCCGGGTGCCTCCGGCAGCCCTGCTCCGAAAATCCGAACGTCTGCAGATAGCTCGCAGGCAGAAAGAGCTAGCCTGGAAAGCTGTTGCTCAGCCTCATCTGCCCATGGCACTGCTCGCACAGAGGCACAGAGACTGGGGCTGCTTGCTTGTCTTGTCCCCTCAAACTTCAAACGTAGCTTAGGTGGTCCGTGCCGGGCGCCTCCGGCAGCCCTGCTCCGAAAATGCAAACGTCTGCAGATAGCTCGCAGGCAGAAAGAGCTAGCCTGGAAAGCTGTTGCTCAGCCTCATCTGCCCATGGCACTGCTCGCACAGAGGCACAGAGACTGGGGCTGCTTGCTTGTCTTGTCCCCTCAAACTTCAAACGTAGCTTAGGTGGTCCGTGCCGGGCGCCTCCGGCAGCCCTGCTCCGAAAATGCAAACGTCTGCAGATAGCTCGCAGGCAGAAAGAGCTAGCCTGGAAAGCTGTTGCTCAGCCTCATCTGCCCATGGCACTGCTCGCACAGAGGCACAGAGACTGGGGCTGCTTGCTTGTCTTGTCCCCTCAAACTTCAAACGTAGCTTAGGTGGTCCGTGCCAGGCGCCTCCGGCAGCCCTGCTCCGAAAATCCAAACGTCTGCAGATAGCTCGCAGGCAGAAAGAGCTAGCCTGGAAAGCTGTTGCTCAGCCTCATCTGCCCATGGCACTGCTCGCACAGAGGCACAGAGACTGGGGCTGCTTGCTTGTCTTGTCCCCTCAAACTTCAAACGTAGCTTAGGTGGTCCGTGCCGGGTGCCTCCGCAGCCCTGCTCCGAAAATCCGAACGTCTGCAGATAGCTCGCAGGCAGAAAGAGCTAGCCTGGAAAGCTGTTGCTCAGCCTCATCTGCCCATGGCACTGCTCGCACAGAGGCACAGAGACTGGGGCTGCTTGCTTGTCTTGTCCCCTCAAACTTCAAACGTAGCTTAGGTGGTCCGTGCCGGGCGCCTCCGGCAGCCCTGCTCCGAAAATGCAAACGTCTGCAGATAGCTCGCAGGCAGAAAGAGCTAGCCTGGAAAGCTGTTGCTCAGCCTCATCTGCCCATGGCACTGCTCGCACAGAGGCACAGAGACTGGGGCTGCTTGCTTGTCTTGTCCCCTCAAACTTCAAACGTAGCTTAGGTGGTCCGTGCCGGGCGCCTCCGGCAGCCCTGCTCCGAAAATGCGAACGTCTGCAGATAGCTCGCAGGCAGAAAGAGCTAGCCTGGAAAGCTGTTGCTCAGCCTCATCTGCCCATGGCACTGCTCGCACAGAGGCACAGAGACTGGGGCTGCTTGCTTGTCTTGTCCCCTCAAACTTCAAACGTAGCTTAGGTGGTCCGTGCCAGGCGCCTCCGGCAGCCCTGCTCCGAAAATCCAAACGTCTGCAGATAGCTCGCAGGCAGAAAGAGCTAGCCTGGAAAGCTGTTGCTCAGCCTCATCTGCCCATGGCACTGCTCGCACAGAGGCACAGAGACTGGAGCTGCTTGCTTGTCTTGTCCCCTCAAACTTCAAACGTAGCTTAGGTGGTCCGTGCCGGGTGCCTCCGGCAGCCCTGCTCCGAAAATCCGAACGTCTGCAGATAGCTCGCAGGCAGAAAGAGCTAGCCTGGAAAGCTGTTGCTCAGCCTCATCTGCCCATGGCACTGCTCGCACAGAGGCACAGAGACTGGGGCTGCTTGCTTGTCTTGTCCCCTCAAACTTCAAACGTAGCTTAGGTGGTCCGTGCCGGGCGCCTCCGGCAGCCCTGCTCCGAAAATGCAAACGTCTGCAGATAGCTCGCAGGCAGAAAGAGCTAGCCTGGAAAGCTGTTGCTCAGCCTCATCTGCCCATGGCACTGCTCGCACAGAGGCACAGAGACTGGGGCTGCTTGCTTGTCTTGTCCCCTCAAACTTCAAACGTAGCTTAGGTGGTCCGTGCCAGGCGCCTCCGGCAGCCCTGCTCCGAAAATCCAAACGTCTGCAGATAGCTCGCAGGCAGAAAGAGCTAGCCTGGAAAGCTGTTGCTCAGCCTCATCTGCCCATGGCACTGCTCGCACACAGGCACAGAGACTGGGGCTGCTTGCTTGTCTTGTCCCCTCAAACTTCAAATGTATCTTTGGTGGTCCGTGCCGAGCGCATCCGGCAGCGCTGCTCTGAAAATGCGAACGTCTGCAGATAGCTCGCAGGCAGAAACAGCTAGCCTGGAAAGCTGTTGCTCAGCCTCATCTGCCCATGGCACTGCTCGCACAGAGGCACAGAGACTGGGGCTGCTTGCTTGTCTTGTCCCCTCAAACTTCAAACGTAGCTTAGGTGGTCCGTGCCGGGCGCCTCCGGCAGCCCTGCTCTGAAAATTCGAACGTCTGCAGATAGCTCGCAGGCAGAAACAGCTAGCCTGGAAAGCTGTTGCTCAGCCTCATCTGCCCATGGCACTGCTCGCACAGAGGCACAGAGACTGGGGCTGCTTGCTTGTCTTGCCCCCTCAAACTTCAAACGTAACTTAGGTGGTCCGTGCCGGGCGCCTCCGGCAGCCCTGCTCCGAAAATCCAAACGTCTGCAGATAGCTCGCAGGCAGAAAGAGCTAGCCTGGAAAGCTGTTGCTCAGCCTCATCTGCCCATGGCACTGCTCGCACAGAGGCACAGAGACTGGGGCTGCTTGCTTGTCTTGTCCCCTCAAACTTCAAACGTAGCTTAGGTGGTCTGTGCCGGGCGCCTCCGGCAGCCCTGCTCCAAAAATGCGAACGTCTGCAGATAGCTCGCAGGCAGAAAGAGCTAGCCTGGAAAGCTGTTGCTCCGCCTCATCTGCCCATGGCACTGCTCGCACAGAGGCACAGAGACTGGGGCTGCTTGCTTGTCTTGTCCCCTCAAACTTCAAACGTAGCTTAGGTGGTCTGTGCCGGGCGCCTCCGGCAGCCCTGCTCCAAAAATGCGAACGTCTGCAGATAGCTCGCAGGCAGAAAGAGCTAGCCTGGAAAGCTGTTGCTCAGCCTCATCTGCCCATGGCACTGCTCGCACAGAGGCACAGAGACTGGGGCTGCTTGCTTGTCTTGTCCCCTCAAACTTCAAACGTAGCTTAGGTGGTCTGTGCCGGGCGCCTCCGGCAGCCCTGCTCCGAAAATGCAAACGTCTGCAGATAGCTCGCAGGCAGAAAGAGCTAGCCTGGAAAGCTGTTGCTCCGCCTCATCTGCCCATGGCACTGCTCGCACAGAGGCACAGAGACTGGGGCTGCTTGCTTGTCTTGTCCCCTCAAACTTCAAACGTAGCTTAGGTGGTCCGTGCCGGGCGCCTCCGGCAGCCCTGCTCCGAAAATGCAAACGTCTGCAGATAGCTCGCAGGCAGAAACAGCTAGCCTGGAAAGCTGTTGCTCAGCCTCATCTGCCCATGGCACTGCTCGCACAGAGGCACAGAGACTGGGGCTGCTTGCTTGTCTTGTCCCCTCAAACTTCAAACGTAGCTTAGGTGGTCCGTGCCGGGCGCCTCCGGCAGCCCTGCTCTGAAAATTCGAACGTCTGCAGATAGCTCGCAGGCAGAAACAGCTAGCCTGGAAAGCTGTTGCTCAGCCTCATCTGCCCATGGCACTGCTCGCACAGAGGCACAGAGACTGGGGCTGCTTGCTTGTCTTGCCCCCTCAAACTTCAAACGTAACTTAGGTGGTCCGTGCCGGGCGCCTCCGGCAGCCCTGCTCCGAAAATCCAAACGTCTGCAGATAGCTCGCAGGCAGAAAGAGCTAGCCTGGAAAGCTGTTGCTCAGCCTCATCTGCCCATGGCACTGCTCGCACAGAGGCACAGAGACTGGGGCTGCTTGCTTGTCTTGTCCCCTCAAACTTCAAACGTAGCTTAGGTGGTCTGTGCCGGGCGCCTCCGGCAGCCCTGCTCCAAAAATGCGAACGTCTGCAGATAGCTCGCAGGCAGAAAGAGCTAGCCTGGAAAGCTGTTGCTCCGCCTCATCTGCCCATGGCACTGCTCGCACAGAGGCACAGAGACTGGGGCTGCTTGCTTGTCTTGTCCCCTCAAACTTCAAACGTAGCTTAGGTGGTCTGTGCCGGGCGCCTCCGGCAGCCCTGCTCCAAAAATGCGAACGTCTGCAGATAGCTCGCAGGCAGAAAGAGCTAGCCTGGAAAGCTGTTGCTCAGCCTCATCTGCCCATGGCACTGCTCGCACAGAGGCACAGAGACTGGGGCTGCTTGCTTGTCTTGTCCCCTCAAACTTCAAACGTAGCTTAGGTGGTCTGTGCCGGGCGCCTCCGGCAGCCCTGCTCCGAAAATGCAAACGTCTGCAGATAGCTCGCAGGCAGAAAGAGCTAGCCTGGAAAGCTGTTGCTCCGCCTCATCTGCCCATGGCACTGCTCGCACAGAGGCACAGAGACTGGGGCTGCTTGCTTGTCTTGTCCCCTCAAACTTCAAACGTAGCTTAGGTGGTCCGTGCCGGGCGCCTCCGGCAGCCCTGCTCCGAAAATGCAAACGTCTGCAGATAGCTCGCAGGCAGAAAGAGCTAGCCTGGAAAGCTGTTGCTCAGCCTCATCTGCCCATGGCACTGCTCGCACAGAGGCACAGAGACTGGGGCTGCTTGCTTGTCTTGTCCCCTCAAACTTCAAACGTAGCTTAGGTGGTCCGTGCCAGGAGCCTCCGGCAGCCCTGCTCCGAAAATGCGAACGTCTGCAGATAGCTCGCAGGCAGAAAGAGCTAGCCTGGAAAGCTGTTGCTCAGCCTCATCTGCCCATGGCACTGCTTGCACAGAGGCACAGAGACTGGGGCTGCTTGCTTGTCTTGTCCCCTCAAACTTCAAATGTATCTTTGGTGGTCCGTGCCGGGCGCATCCGGCAGCCCTGCTCCGAAAATCCAAACGTCTGCAGATAGCTCGCAGGCAGAAAGAGCTAGCCTGGAAAGCTGTTGCTCAGCCTCATCTGCCCATGGCACTGCTCGCACAGAGGCACAGAGACTGGGGCTGCTTGCTTGTCTTGTCCCCTCAAACTTCAAACGTAGCTTAGGTGGTCCGTGCCAGGCGCCTCCGGCAGCCCTGCTCCGAAAATCCAAACGTCTGCAGATAGCTCGCAGGCAGAAAGAGCTAGCCTGGAAAGCTGTTGCTCAGCCTCATCTGCCCATGGCACTGCTCGCACAGAGGCACAGAGACTGGGGCTGCTTGCTTGTCTTGCCCCCTCAAACTTCAAACGTAGCTTAGGTGGTCCGTGCCGGGCGCCTCCGGCAGCCCTGCTCCGAAAATGCAAACGTCTGCAGATAGCTCGCAGGCAGAAAGAGCTAGCCTGGAAAGCTGTTGCTCAGCCTCATCTGCCCATGGCACTGCTCGCACAGAGGCACAGAGCCTGGGGCTGCTTGCTTGTCTTGTCCCCTCAAACTTCAAACGTAGCTTAGGTGGTCCGTGCCGGGCGCCTCCGGCAGCCCTGCTCCGAAAATGCAAACGTCTGCAGATAGCTCGCAGGCAGAAAGAGCTAGCCTGGAAAGCTGTTGCTCAGCCTCATCTGCCCATGGCACTGCTCGCACAGAGGCACAGAGACTGGGGCTGCTTGCTTGTCTTGTCCCCTCAAACTTCAAACGTAGCTTAAGTGGTCCGTGCCAGGAGCCTCCGGCAGCCCTGCTCCGAAAATCCAAACGTCTGCAGATAGCTCGCAGGCAGAAAGAGCTAGCCTGGAAAGCTGTTGCTCAGCCTCATCTTCCCATGGCACTGCTCGCACAGAGGCACAGAGACTGGGGCTGCTTGCTTGTCTTGCCCACTCAAACTTCAAACGTAACTTAGGTGGTCCGTGCCGGGCACCTCCGGCAGCCCTGCTCCGAAAATGCAAACGTCTGCAGATAGCTCGCAGGCAGAAAGAGCTAGCCTGGAAAGCTGTTGCTCAGCCTCATCTGCCCATGGCACTGCTCGCACAGAGGCACAGAGACTGGGGCTGCTTGCTTGTCTTGTCCCCTCAAACTTCAAACGTAGCTTAGGTGGTCCGTGCCGGGCGCCTCCGGCAGCCCTGCTCCGAAAATCCAAACGTCTGCAGATAGCTCGCAGGCAGAAAGAGCTAGCCTGGAAAGCTGTTGCTCAGCCTCATCTGCCCATGGCACTGCTCGCACAGAGGCACAGAGACTGGGGCTGCTTGCTTGTCTTGTCCCCTCAAACTTCAAATGTAGCTTAGGTGGTCCGTGCCGGGCGCCTCCGGCAGCCCTGCTCCAAAAATGCGAACGTCTGCAGATAGCTCGCAGGCAGAAAGAGCTAGCCTGGAAAGCTGTTGCTCCGCCTCATCTGCCCATGGCACTGCTCGCACAGAGGCACAGAGACTGGGGCTGCTTGCTTGTCTTGTCCCCTCAAACTTCAAACGTAGCTTAGGTGGTCCGTGCCGGGCGCCTCCGGCAGCCCTGCTCCGAAAATGCAAACGTCTGCAGATAGCTCGCAGGCAGAAAGAGCTAGCCTGGAAAGCTGTTGCTCAGCCTCATCTGCCCATGGCACTGCTCGCACAGAGGCACAGAGACTGGGGCTGCTTGCTTGTCTTGTCCCCTCAAACTTCAAACGTAGCTTAGGTGGTCCATGCCAGGCGCCTCCGGCAGCCCTGCTCCGAAAATCCAAACGTCTGCAGATAGCTCGCAGGCAGAAAGAGCTAGCCTGGAAAGCTGTTGCTCAGCCTCATCTGCCCATGGCACTGCTCGCACAGAGGCACAGAGACTGGGGCTGCTTGCTTGTCTTGTCCCCTCAAACTTCAAACGTAGCTTAGGTGGTCCGTGCCGGGCGCCTCCGGCAGCCCTGCTCCGAAAATTCGAACGTCTGCAGATAGCTCGCAGGCAGAAACAGCTAGCCTGGAAAGCTGTTGCTCCGCCTCATCTGCCCATGGCACTGCTCGCACAGAGGCACAGAGACTGGGGCTGCTTGCTTGTCTTGTCCCCTCAAACTTCAAACGTAGCTTAGGTGGTCTGTGCCGGGCGCCTCCGGCAGCCCTGCTCCAAAAATGCGAACGTCTGCAGATAGCTCGCAGGCAGAAAGAGCTAGCCTGGAAAGCTGTTGCTCAGCCTCATCTGCCCATGGCACTGCTCGCACAGAGGCACAGAGACTGGGGCTGCTTGCTTGTCTTGTCCCCTCAAACTTCAAATGTAGCTTAGGTGGTCCGTGCCGGGCGCCTCCGGCAGCCCTGCTCCGAAAATCCAAACGTCTGCAGATAGCTCGCAGGCAGAAAGAGCTAGCCTGGAAAGCTGTTGCTCAGCCTCATCTGCCCATGGCACTGCTCGCACAGAGGCACAGAGACTGGGGCTGCTTGCTTGTCTTGTCCCCTCAAACTTCAAATGTATCTTTTGTGGTCCGTTCCGGGCGCATCCGGCAGCGCTGCTCCGAAAATCCAAACGTCTGCAGATAGCTCGCAGGCAGAAAGAGCTAGCCTGGAAAGCTGTTGCTCCGCCTCATCTGCCCATGGCACTGCTCGCACAGAGGCACAGAGACTGGGGCTGCTTGCTTGTCTTGTCCCCTCAAACTTCAAACGTAGCTTAGGTGGTCTGTGACGGGCGCCTCCGGCAGCCCTGCTCCAAAAATGCGAACGTCTGCAGATAGCTCGCAGGCAGAAAGAGCTAGCCTGGAAAGCTGTTGCTCCGCCTCATCTGCCCATGGCACTGCTCGCACAGAGGCACAGAGACTGGGGCTGCTTGCTTGTCTTGTCCCCTCAAACTTCAAACGTAGCTTAGGTGGTCTGTGACGGGCGCCTCCGGCAGCCCTGCTCCAAAAATGCGAACGTCTGCAGATAGCTCGCAGGCAGAAAGAGCTAGCCTGGAAAGCTGTTGCTCAGCCTCATCTGCCCATGGCACTGCTCGCACAGAGGCACAGAGACTGGGGCTGCTTGCTTGTCTTGTCCCCTCAAACTTCAAACGTAGCTTAGGTGGTGTGTGCCGGGCGCCTCCGGCAGCCCTGCTCCAAAAATGCAAACGTCTGCAGATAGCTCGCAGGCAGAAAGAGCTAGCCTGGAAAGCTGTTGCTCCGCCTCATCTGCCCATGGCACTGCTCGCACAGAGGCACAGAGACTGGGGCTGCTTGCTTGTCTTGTCCCCTCAAACTTCAAACGTAGCTTAGGCGGTCCGTGCCGGGCGCATCCGGCAGCCCTGCTCCAAAAATTCGAACGTCTGCAGATAGCTCGCAGGCAGAAAGAGCTAGCCTGGAAAGCTGTTGCTCAGCCTCATCTGCCCATGGCACTGCTCGCACAGAGGCACAGAGACTGGGGCTGCTTGCTTGTCTTGTCCCCTCAAACTTCAAACGTAGCTTAGGTGGTCCGTGCCGGGCGCCTCCGGCAGCCCTGCTCCGAAAATGCAAACGTCTGCAGATAGCTCGCAGGCAGAAAGAGCTAGCCTGGAAAGCTGTTGCTCAGCCTCATCTGCCCATGGCACTGCTCGCACAGAGGCACAGAGACTGGGGCTGCTTGCTTGTCTTGCCCCCTCAAACTTCAAACGTAGCTTAGGTGGTCCGTGCCGGGCGCCTCCGGCAGCCCTGCTCCGAAAATGCAAACGTCTGCAGATAGCTCGCAGGCAGAAAGAGCTAGCCTGGAAAGCTGTTGCTCAGCCTCATCTGCCCATGGCACTGCTCGCACAGAGGCACAGAGACTGGGGCTGCTTGCTTGTCTTGTCCCCTCAAACTTCAAACGTAGCTTAGGTGGTCCGTGCCAGGCGCCTCCGGCAGCCCTGCTCCGAAAATCCAAACGTCTGCAGATAGCTCGCAGGCAGAAAGAGCTAGCCTGGAAAGCTGTTGCTCAGCCTCATCTGCCCATGGCACTGCTCGCACAGAGGCACAGAGACTGGGGCTGCTTGCTTGTCTTGTCCCCTCAAACTTCAAACGTAGCTTAGGTGGTCCGTGCCGGGCGCCTCCGGCAGCCCTGCTCCGAAAATTCGAACGTCTGCAGATAGCTCGCAGGCAGAAACAGCTAGCCTGGAAAGCTGTTGCTCAGCCTCATCTGCCCATGGCACTGCTCGCACAGAGGCACAGAGACTGGGGCTGCTTGCTTGTCTTGCCCCCTCAAACTTCAAACGTAACTTAGGTGGTCCGTGCCGGGCGCCTCCGGCAGCCCTGCTCCGAAAATGCAAACGTCTGCAGATAGCTCGCAGGCAGAAAGAGCTAGCCTGGAAAGCTGTTGCTCAGCCTCATCTGCCCATGGCACTGCTCGCACAGAGGCACAGAGACTGGGGCTGCTTGCTTGTCTTGTCCCCTCAAACTTCAAACGTAGCTTAGGTGGTCTGTGCCGGGCGCCTCCGGCAGCCCTGCTCCAAAAATGCGAACGTCTGCAGATAGCTCGCAGGCAGAAAGAGCTAGCCTGGAAAGCTGTTGCTCCGCCTCATCTGCCCATGGCACTGCTCGCACAGAGGCACAGAGACTGGGGCTGCTTGCTTGTCTTGTCCCCTCAAACTTCAAACGTAGCTTAGGTGGTCTGTGACGGGCGCCTCCGGCAGCCCTGCTCCAAAAATGCGAACGTCTGCAGATAGCTCGCAGGCAGAAAGAGCTAGCCTGGAAAGCTGTTGCTCAGCCTCATCTGCCCATGGCACTGCTCGCACAGAGGCACAGAGACTGGGGCTGCTTGCTTGTCTTGTCCCCTCAAACTTCAAACGTAGCTTAGGTGGTCTGTGCCGGGCGCCTCCGGCAGCCCTGCTCCAAAAATGCGAACGTCTGCAGATAGCTCGCAGGCAGAAAGAGCTAGCCTGGAAAGCTGTTGCTCCGCCTCATCTGCCCATGGCACTGCTCGCACAGAGGCACAGAGACTGGGGCTGCTTGCTTGTCTTGTCCCCTCAAACTTCAAACGTAGCTTACGTGGTCCGTGCCGGGTGCCTCCGGCAGCCCTGCTCCGAAAATCCGAACGTCTGCAGATAGCTCGCAGGCAGAAAGAGCTAGCCTGGAAAGCTGTTGCTCAGCCTCATCTGCCCATGGCACTGCTCGCACAGAGGCACAGAGACTGGGGCTGCTTACTTGTCTTGCCCCCTCAAACTTCAAACGTAGCTTAGGTGGTCCGTGCCGGGCGCCTCCGGCAGCCCTGCTCCGAAAATGCAAACGTCTGCAGATAGCTCGCAGGCAGAAAGAGCTAGCCTGGAAAGCTGTTGCTCAGCCTCATCTGCCCATGGCACTGCTCGCACAGAGGCACAGAGACTGGGGCTGCTTGCTTGTCTTGTCCCCTCAAACTTCAAACGTAGCTTAGGTGGTCCGTGCCAGGCGCCTCCGGCAGCCCTGCTCCGAAAATGCGAACGTCTGCAGATAGCTCGCAGGCAGAAAGAGCTAGCCTGGAAAGCTGTTGCTCAGCCTCATCTGCCCATGGCACTGCTCGCACAGAGGCACAGAGACTGGGGCTGCTTGCTTGTCTTGTCCCCTCAAACTTCAAACGTAGCTTAGGTGGTCCGTGCCGGGCGCCTCCGGCAGCCCTGCTCCGAAAATTCGAACGTCTGCAGATAGCTCGCAGGCAGAAAGAGCTAGCCTGGAAAACTGTTGCTCAGCCTCATCTGCCCATGGCACTGCTCGCACAGAGGCACAGAGACTGGGGCTGCTTGCTTGTCTTGCCCCCTCAAACTTCAAACGTAACTTAGGTGGTCCGTGCCGGGCGCCTCCGGCAGCCCTGCTCCGAAAATGCAAACGTCTGCAGATAGCTCGCAGGCAGAAAGAGCTAGCCTGGAAAGCTGTTGCTCAGCCTCATCTGCCCATGGCACTGCTCGCACAGAGGCACAGAGACTGGGGCTGCTTGCTTGTCTTGTCCCCTCAAACTTCAAACGTAGCTTAGGTGGTCTGTGACGGGCGCCTCCGGCAGCCCTGCTCCAAAAATGCGAACGTCTGCAGATAGCTCGCAGGCAGAAAGAGCTAGCCTGGAAAGCTGTTGCTCCGCCTCATCTGCCCATGGCACTGCTCGCACAGAGGCACAGAGACTGGGGCTGCTTGCTTGTCTTGTCCCCTCAAACTTCAAACGTAGCTTAGGTGGTCCGTGCCGGGCGCCTCCGGCAGCCCTGCTCTGAAAATGCGAACGTCTGCAGATAGCTCGCAGGCAGAAAGAGCTAGCCTGGAAAGCTGTTGCTCAGCCTCATCTGCCCATGGCACTGCTCGCACAGAGGCACAGAGACTGGGGCTGCTTGCTTGTCTTGTCCCCTCAAACTTCAAAAGTAGCTTAGGTGGTCCGTGCCGGGCGCCTCCGGCAGCCCTGCTCCGAAAATCCAAACGTCTGCAGATAGCCCGCAGCCAGAAAGAGCTAGCCTGGAAAGCTGTTGCTCAGCCTCATCTGCCCATGGCACTGCTCGCACAGAGGCACAGAGACTGGGGCTGCTTGCTTGTCTTGTCCCCTCAAACTTCAAACGTAGCTTAGGTGGTCTGTGCCGGGCGCCTCCGGCAGCCCTGCTCCAAAAATGCGAACGTCTGCATATAGCTCGCAGGCAGAAAGAGCTAGCCTGGAAAGCTGTTGCTCAGCCTCATCTGCCCATGGCACTGCTCGCACAGAGGCACAGAGACTGGGGCTGCTTGCTTGTCTTGTCCCCTCAAACTTCAAACGTAGCTTAGGTGGTCCGTGCCAGGCGCCTCCGGCAGCCCTGCTCCGAAAATCCAAACGTCTGCAGATAGCTCGCAGGCAGAAAGAGCTAGCCTGGAAAGCTGTTGCTCAGCCTCATCTGCCCATGGCACTGCTCGCACAGAGGCACAGAGACTGGGGCTGCTTGCTTGTCTTGTCCCCTCAAACTTCAAACGTAGCTTAGGTGGTCCGTGCCGGGCGCCTCCGGCAGCCCTGCTCCGAAAATTCGAACGTCTGCAGATAGCTCGCAGGCAGAAACAGCTAGCCTGGAAAGCTGTTGCTCAGCCTCATCTGCCCATGGCACTGCTCGCACAGAGGCACAGAGACTGGGGCTGCTTGCTTGTCTTGCCCCCTCAAACTTCAAACGTAACTTAGGTGGTCCGTGCCGGGCGCCTCCGGCAGCCCTGCTCCGAAAATGCAAACGTCTGCAGATAGCTCGCAGGCAGAAAGAGCTAGCCTGGAAAGCTGTTGCTCAGCCTCATCTGCCCATGGCACTGCTCGCACAGAGGCACAGAGACTGGGGCTGCTTGCTTGTCTTGTCCCCTCAAACTTCAAACGTAGCTTAGGTGGTCTGTGCCGGGCGCCTCCGGCAGCCCTGCTCCAAAAATGCGAACGTCTGCAGATAGCTCGCAGGCAGAAAGAGCTAGCCTGGAAAGCTGTTGCTCCGCCTCATCTGCCCATGGCACTGCTCGCACAGAGGCACAGAGACTGGGGCTGCTTGCTTGTCTTGTCCCCTCAAACTTCAAACGTAGCTTAGGTGGTCTGTGACGGGCGCCTCCGGCAGCCCTGCTCCAAAAATGCGAACGTCTGCAGATAGCTCGCAGGCAGAAAGAGCTAGCCTGGAAAGCTGTTGCTCAGCCTCATCTGCCCATGGCACTGCTCGCACAGAGGCACAGAGACTGGGGCTGCTTGCTTGTCTTGTCCCCTCAAACTTCAAACGTAGCTTAGGTGGTCTGTGCCGGGCGCCTCCGGCAGCCCTGCTCCAAAAATGCGAACGTCTGCAGATAGCTCGCAGGCAGAAAGAGCTAGCCTGGAAAGCTGTTGCTCCGCCTCATCTGCCCATGGCACTGCTCGCACAGAGGCACAGAGACTGGGGCTGCTTGCTTGTCTTGTCCCCTCAAACTTCAAACGTAGCTTACGTGGTCCGTGCCGGGTGCCTCCGGCAGCCCTGCTCCGAAAATCCGAACGTCTGCAGATAGCTCGCAGGCAGAAAGAGCTAGCCTGGAAAGCTGTTGCTCAGCCTCATCTGCCCATGGCACTGCTCGCACAGAGGCACAGAGACTGGGGCTGCTTACTTGTCTTGCCCCCTCAAACTTCAAACGTAGCTTAGGTGGTCCGTGCCGGGCGCCTCCGGCAGCCCTGCTCCGAAAATGCAAACGTCTGCAGATAGCTCGCAGGCAGAAAGAGCTAGCCTGGAAAGCTGTTGCTCAGCCTCATCTGCCCATGGCACTGCTCGCACAGAGGCACAGAGACTGGGGCTGCTTGCTTGTCTTGTCCCCTCAAACTTCAAACGTAGCTTAGGTGGTCCGTGCCAGGCGCCTCCGGCAGCCCTGCTCCGAAAATGCGAACGTCTGCAGATAGCTCGCAGGCAGAAAGAGCTAGCCTGGAAAGCTGTTGCTCAGCCTCATCTGCCCATGGCACTGCTCGCACAGAGGCACAGAGACTGGGGCTGCTTGCTTGTCTTGTCCCCTCAAACTTCAAACGTAGCTTAGGTGGTCCGTGCCGGGCGCCTCCGGCAGCCCTGCTCCGAAAATTCGAACGTCTGCAGATAGCTCGCAGGCAGAAAGAGCTAGCCTGGAAAACTGTTGCTCAGCCTCATCTGCCCATGGCACTGCTCGCACAGAGGCACAGAGACTGGGGCTGCTTGCTTGTCTTGCCCCCTCAAACTTCAAACGTAACTTAGGTGGTCCGTGCCGGGCGCCTCCGGCAGCCCTGCTCCGAAAATGCAAACGTCTGCAGATAGCTCGCAGGCAGAAAGAGCTAGCCTGGAAAGCTGTTGCTCAGCCTCATCTGCCCATGGCACTGCTCGCACAGAGGCACAGAGACTGGGGCTGCTTGCTTGTCTTGTCCCCTCAAACTTCAAACGTAGCTTAGGTGGTCTGTGACGGGCGCCTCCGGCAGCCCTGCTCCAAAAATGCGAACGTCTGCAGATAGCTCGCAGGCAGAAAGAGCTAGCCTGGAAAGCTGTTGCTCCGCCTCATCTGCCCATGGCACTGCTCGCACAGAGGCACAGAGACTGGGGCTGCTTGCTTGTCTTGTCCCCTCAAACTTCAAACGTAGCTTAGGTGGTCCGTGCCGGGCGCCTCCGGCAGCCCTGCTCTGAAAATGCGAACGTCTGCAGATAGCTCGCAGGCAGAAAGAGCTAGCCTGGAAAGCTGTTGCTCAGCCTCATCTGCCCATGGCACTGCTCGCACAGAGGCACAGAGACTGGGGCTGCTTGCTTGTCTTGTCCCCTCAAACTTCAAAAGTAGCTTAGGTGGTCCGTGCCGGGCGCCTCCGGCAGCCCTGCTCCGAAAATCCAAACGTCTGCAGATAGCCCGCAGCCAGAAAGAGCTAGCCTGGAAAGCTGTTGCTCAGCCTCATCTGCCCATGGCACTGCTCGCACAGAGGCACAGAGACTGGGGCTGCTTGCTTGTCTTGTCCCCTCAAACTTCAAACGTAGCTTAGGTGGTCTGTGCCGGGCGCCTCCGGCAGCCCTGCTCCAAAAATGCGAACGTCTGCATATAGCTCGCAGGCAGAAAGAGCTAGCCTGGAAAGCTGTTGCTCAGCCTCATCTGCCCATGGCACTGCTCGCACAGAGGCACAGAGACTGGGGCTGCTTGCTTGTCTTGTCCCCTCAAACTTCAAACGTAGCTTAGGTGGTCTGTGCCGGGCGCCTCCGGCAGCCCTGCTCCAAAAATGCGAACGTCTGCAGATAGCTCGCAGGCAGAAAGAGCTAGCCTGGAAAGCTGTTGCTCAGCCTCATCTGCCCATGGCACTGCTCGCACAGAGGCACAGAGACTGGGGCTGCTTGCTTGTCTTGTCCCCTCAAACTTCAAACGTAGCTTCGGTGGTCCGTGCCGGGCGCCTCCGGCAGCCCTGCTCCGAAAATCCGAACGTCTGCAGATAGCTCGCAGGCAGAAAGAGCTAGCCTGGAAAGCTGTTGCTCAGCCTCATCTGCCCATGGCACTGCTCGCACAGAGGCACAGAGACTGGGGCTGCTTGCTTGTCTTGTCTCCTCAAACTTCAAACGTAGCTTAGGTGGTCCGTGCCGGGCGCCTCCGGCAGCCCTGCTCCGAAAATGCAAACGTCTGCAGATAGCTCGCAGGCAGAAAGAGCTAGCCTGGAAAGCTGTTGCTCAGCCTCATCTGCCCATGGCACTGCTCGCACAGAGGCACAGAGACTGGGGCTGCTTGCTTGTCTTGTCCCCTCAAACTTCAAACGTAGCTTAGGTGGTCCGTGCCGGGCGCCTCCGGCAGCCCTGCTCCGAAAATGCAAACGTCTGCAGATAGCTCGCAGGCAGAAAGAGCTAGCCTGGAAAGCTGTTGCTCAGCCTCATCTGCCCATGGCACTGCTCGCACAGAGGCACAGAGACTGGGGCTGCTTGCTTGTCTTGTCCCCTCAAACTTCAAACGTAGCTTAGGTGGTCTGTGCCGGGCGCCTCCGGCAGCCCTGCTCCAAAAATGCGAACGTCTGCAGATAGCTCGCAGGCAGAAAGAGCTAGCCTGGAAAGCTGTTGCTCCGCCTCATCTGCCCATGGCACTGCTCGCACAGAGGCACAGAGACTGGGGCTGCTTGCTTGTCTTGTCCCCTCAAACTTCAAACGTAACTTAGGTGGTCCGTGCCGGGCGCCTCCGGCAGCCCTGCTCCGAAAATGCAAACGTCTGCAGATAGCTCGCAGGCAGAAAGAGCTAGCCTGGAAAGCTGTTGCTCAGCCTCATCTGCCCATGGCACTGCTCGCACAGAGGCACAGAGACTGGGGCTGCTTGCTTGTCTTGTCCCCTCAAACTTCAAACGTAGCTTAAGTGGTCCGTGCCGGGCGCCTCCGGCAGCCCTGCTCCGAAAATGCGAACGTCTGCAGATAGCTCGCAGGCAGAAAGAGCTAGCCTGGAAAGCTGTTGCTCAGCCTCATCTGCCCATGGCACTGCTCGCACAGAGGCACAGAGACTGGGGCTGCTTGCTTGTCTTGTCCCCTCAAACTTCAAACGTAGCTTAGGTGGTCTGTGACGGGCGCCTCCGGCAACCCTGCTCCAAAAATGCGAACGTCTGCAGATAGCTCGCAGGCAGAAAGAGCTAGCCTGGAAAGCTGTAGCTCAGCCTCATCTGCCCATGGCACTGCTCGCACAGAGGCACAGAGACTGGGGCTGCTTGCTTGTCTTGTCCCCTCAAACTTCAAATGTATCTTTGGTGGTCCGTGCCGGGCGCATCCGGCAGCGCTGCTCCGAAAATCCAAACGTCTGCAGATAGCTCGCAGGCAGAAAGAGCTAGCCTGGAAAGCTATTGCTCAGCCTCATCTGCCCATGGCACTGCTCGCACAGAGGCACAGAGACTGGGGCTGCTTGCTTGTCTTGTCCCCTCAAACTTCAAACGTAGCTTAGGCGGTCCGTGCCGGGCGCATCCGGCAGCCCTGCTCCAAAAATGCGAACGTCTGCAGATAGCTCGCAGGCAGAAAGAGCTAGCCTGGAAAGCTGTTGCTCAGCCTCATCTGCCCATGGCACTGCTCGCACAGAGGCACAGAGACTGGGGCTGCTTGCTTGTCTTGTCCCCTCAAACTTCAAACGTAGCTTAGGTGGTCCGTGCCGGGCGCCTCCGGCAGCCCTGCTCTGAAAA
This sequence comes from Opisthocomus hoazin, assembly GCF_030867145.1. NCBI lineage: Eukaryota > Metazoa > Chordata > Aves > Opisthocomiformes > Opisthocomidae > Opisthocomus > Opisthocomus hoazin. The sequence continues at coordinate 313,117 of NW_027448739.1, read as the reverse complement.
TGCAAACGTCTGCAGATAGCTCGCAGGCAGAAAGAGCTAGCCTGGAAAGCTGTTGCTCAGCCTCATCTGCCCATGGCACTGCTCGCACAGAGGCACAGAGACTGGGGCTGCTTGCTTGTCTTGCCCCCTCAAACTTCAAACGTAGCTTAGGTGGTCCGTGCCGGGCGCCTCCGGCAGCCCTGCTCTGAAAATGCGAACGTCTGCAGATAGCTCGCAGGCAGAAAGAGCTAGCCTGGAAAGCTGTTGCTCAGCCTCATCTGCCCATGCCACTGCTCGCACAGAGGCACAGAGACTGGGGCTGCTTGCTTGTCTTGTCCCCTCAAACTTCAAAAGTAGCTTAGGTGGTCCGTGCCGGGCGCCTCCGGCAGCCCTGCTCCGAAAATCCAAACGTCTGCAGATAGCCCGCAGCCAGAAAGAGCTAGCCTGGAAAGCTGTTGCTCAGCCTCATCTGCCCATGGCACTGCTCGCACAGAGGCACAGAGACTGGGGCTGCTTGCTTGTCTTGTCCCCTCAAACTTCAAACGTAGCTTAGGTGGTCTGTGCCGGGCGCCTCCGGCAGCCCTTCTCCAAAAATGCGAACGTCTGCATATAGCTCGCAGGCAGAAAGAGCTAGCCTGGAAAGCTGTTGCTCAGCCTCATCTGCCCATGGCACTGCTCGCACAGAGGCACAGAGACTGGGGCTGCTTGCTTGTCTTGCCCCCTCAAACTTCAAACGTAGCTTAGGTGGTCTGTGCCGGGCGCCTCCGGCAGCCCTGCTCCAAAAATGCGAACGTCTGCAGATAGCTCGCAGGCAGAAAGAGCTAGCCTGGAAAGCTGTTGCTCAGCCTCATCTGCCCATGGCACTGCTCGCACAGAGGCACAGAGACTGGGGCTGCTTGCTTGTCTTGTCCCCTCAAACTTCAAACGTAGCTTAGGTGGTCCGTGCCGGGCGCCTCCGGCAGCCCTGCTCCGAAAATGCAAACGTCTGCAGATAGCTCGCAGGCAGAAAGAGCTAGCCTGGAAAGCTGTTGCTCAGCCTCATCTGCCCATGGCACTGCTCGCACAGAGGCACAGAGACTGGGGCTGCTTGCTTGTCTTGTCCCCTCAAACTTCAAACGTAGCTTAAGTGGTCCGTGCCAGGCGCCTCCGGCAGCCCTGCTCCGAAAATGCAAACGTCTGCAGATAGCTCGCAGGCAGAAAGAGCTAGCCTGGAAAGCTGTTGCTCAGCCTCATCTGCCCATGGCACTGCTCGCACAGAGGCACAGAGACTGGGGCTGCTTGCTTGTCTTGTCCCCTCAAACTTCAAATGTATCTTTGGTGGTCCGTGCCGGGCGCCTCCGGCAGCCCTGCTCCGAAAATCCAAACGTCTGCAGATAGCTCGCAGGCAGAAAGAGCTAGCCTGGAAAGCTGTTGCTCAGCCTCATCTGCCCATGGCACTGCTCGCACAGAGGCACAGAGACTGGGGCTGCTTGCTTGTTTTGCCCCCTCAAACTTCAAACGTAGCTTAGGTGGTCCGTGCCGGGTGCCTCCGGCAGCCCTGCTCCGAAAATTCGAACGTCTGCAGATAGCTCGCAGGCAGAAAGAGCTAGCCTGGAAAGCTGTTGCTCAGCCTCATCTGCCCATGGCACTGCTCGCACAGAGGCACAGAGACTGGGGCTGCTTGCTTGTCTTGTCCCCTCAAACTTCAAACGTAGCTTAGGTGGTCCGTGCCGGGCGCCTCCGGCAGCCCTGCTCCGAAAATCCAAACGTCTGCAGATAGCTCGCAGCCAGAAAGAGCTAGCCTGGAAAGCTGTTGCTCAGCCTCATCTGCCCATGGCACTGCTCGCACAGAGGCACAGAGACTGGGGCTGCTTGCTTGTCTTGTCCCCTCAAACTTCAAACGTAGCTTAGGTGGTCTGTGCCGGGCGCCTCCGGCAGCCCTGCTCCAAAAATGCAAACGTCTGCAGATAGCTCGCAGGCAGAAAGAGCTAGCCTGGAAAGCTGTTGCTCAGCCTCATCTGCCCATGGCACTGCTCGCACAGAGGCACAGAGACTGGGGCTGCTTGCTTGTCTTGCCCCCTCAAACTTCAAACGTAGCTTAGGTGGTCCGTGCCGGGCGCCTCCGGCAGCCCTGCTCCGAAAATGCAAACGTCTGCAGATAGCTCGCAGGCAGAAAGAGCTAGCCTGGAAAGCTGTTGCTCAGCCTCATCTGCCCATGGCACTGCTCGCACAGAGGCACAGAGACTGGGGCTGCTTGCTTGTCTTGTCCCCTCAAACTTCAAACGTAGCTTAGGTGGTCCGTGCCAGGCGCCTCCGGCAGCCCTGCTCCGAAAATCCAAACGTCTGCAGATAGCTCGCAGGCAGAAACAGCTAGCCTGGAAAGCTGTTGCTCAGCCTCATCTGCCCATGGCACTGCTCGCACAGAGGCACAGAGACTGGGGCTGCTTGCTTGTCTTGTCCCCTCAAACTTCAAATGTAGCTTAGGTGGTCCGTGCCGGGCGCCTCCGGCAGCCCTGCTCCAAAAATTCGAACGTCTGCAGATAGCTCGCAGGCAGAAAGAGCTAGCCTGGAAAGCTGTTGCTCAGCCTCATCTGCCCATGGCACTGCTCGCACAGAGGCACAGAGACTGGGGCTGCTTGCTTGTCTTGCCCCCTCAAACTTCAAACGTAACTTAGGTGGTCCGTGCCGGGCGCCTCCGGCAGCCCTGCTCCGAAAATGCAAACGTCTGCAGATAGCTCGCAGGCAGAAAGAGCTAGCCTGGAAAGCTGTTGCTCAGCCTCATCTGCCCATGGCACTGCTCGCACAGAGGCACAGAGACTGGGGCTGCTTGCTTGTCTTGCCCCCTCAAACTTCAAACGTAACTTAGGTGGTCCGTGCCGGGCGCCTCCGGCAGCCCTGCTCCGAAAATGCAAACGTCTGCAGATAGCTCGCAGGCAGAAAGAGCTAGCCTGGAAAGCTGTTGCTCAGCCTCATCTGCCCATGGCACTGCTCGCACAGAGGCACAGAGACTGGGGCTGCTTGCTTGTCTTGTCCCCTCAAACTTCAAACGTAGCTTAGGTGGTCCGTGCCAGGCGCCTCCGGCAGCCCTGCTCCAAAAATCCAAACGTCTGCAGATAGCTCGCAGGCAGAAAGAGCTAGCCTGGAAAGCTGTTGCTCAGCCTCATCTGCCCATGGCACTGCTCGCACAGAGGCACAGAGACTGGGGCTGCTTGCTTGTCTTGTCCCCTCAAACTTCAAACGTAGCTTAGGTGGTCCGTGCCGGGCGCCTCCGGCAGCCCTGCTCCAAAAATGCGAACGTCTGCAGATAGCTCGCAGGCAGAAAGAGCTAGCCTGGAAAGCTGTTGCTCAGCCTCATCTGCCCATGGCACTGCTCGCACAGAGGCACAGAGACTGGGGCTGCTTGCTTGTCTTGTCCCCTCAAACTTCAAATGTATCTTTTGTGGTCCGTGCCGGGCGCATCCGGCAGCGCTGCTCCGAAAATCCAAACGTCTGCAGATAGCTCGCAGGCAGAAAGAGCTAGCCTGGAAAGCTGTTGCTCAGCCTCATCTGCCCATGGCACTGCTCGCACAGAGGCACAGAGACTGGGGCTGCTTGCTTGTCTTGTCCCCTCAAACTTCAAACGTAGCTTAGGCGGTCCGTGCCGGGCGCATCCGGCAGCCCTGCTCCAAAAATTCGAACGTCTGCAGATAGCTCGCAGGCAGAAAGAGCTAGCCTGGAAAGCTGTTGCTCAGCCTCATCTGCCCATGGCACTGCTCGCACAGAGGCACAGAGACTGGGGCTGCTTGCTTGTCTTGTCCCCTCAAACTTCAAATGTAGCTTAGGTGGTTCGTGCCGGGTACCTCCGGCAGCCCTGCTCTGAAAATGCGAACGTCTGCAGATAGCTCGCAGGCAGAAAGAGCTAGCCTGGAAAGCTGTTGCTCAGCCTCATCTGCCCATGGCACTGCTCGCACAGAGGCACAGAGACTGGGGCTGCTTGCTTGTCTTGTCCCCTCAAACTTCAAATGTATCTTTGGTGGTCCGTGCCGGGCGCATCCAGCAGCGCTGCTCTGAAAATCCAAACGTCTGCAGATAGCTCGCAGGCAGAAAGAGCTAGCCTGGAAAGCTGTTGCTCAGCCTCATCTGCCCATGGCACTGCTCGCACAGAGGCACAGAGACTGGGGCTGCTTGCTTGTCTTGCCCCCTCAAACTTCAAACGTAACTTAGGTGGTCCGTGCCGGGCGCCTCCGGCAGCCCTGCTCCGAAAATGCAAACGTCTGCAGATAGCTCGCAGGCAGAAAGAGCTAGCCTGGAAAGCTGTTGCTCAGCCTCATCTGCCCATGGCACTGCTCGCACAGAGGCACAGAGACTGGGGCTGCTTGCTTGTCTTGTCCCCTCAAACTTCAAACGTAGCTTAGGTGGTCCGTGCCAGGCGCCTCCGGCAGCCCTGCTCCAAAAATCCAAACGTCTGCAGATAGCTCGCAGGCAGAAAGAGCTAGCCTGGAAAGCTGTTGCTCAGCCTCATCTGCCCATGGCACTGCTCGCACAGAGGCACAGAGACTGGGGCTGCTTGCTTGTCTTGTCCCCTCAAACTTCAAACGTAGCTTAGGTGGTCCGTGCCGGGCGCCTCCGGCAGCCCTGCTCCAAAAATGCGAACGTCTGCAGATAGCTCGCAGGCAGAAACAGCTAGCCTGGAAAGCTGTTGCTCCGCCTCATCTGCCCATGGCACTGCTCGCACAGAGGCACAGAGACTGGGGCTGCTTGCTTGTCTTGTCCCCTCAAACTTCAAACGTAACTTAGGTGGTCCGTGCCGGGCGCCTCCGGCAGCCCTGCTCCGAAAATGCAAACGTCTGCAGATAGCTCGCAGGCAGAAAGAGCTAGCCTGGAAAGCTGTTGCTCAGCCTCATCTGCCCATGGCACTGCTCGCACAGAGGCACAGAGACTGGGGCTGCTTGCTTGTCTTGTCCCCTCAAACTTCAAACGTAGCTTAGGTGGTCCGTGCCAGGCGCCTCCGGCAGCCCTGCTCCAAAAATCCAAACGTCTGCAGATAGCTCGCAGGCAGAAAGAGCTAGCCTGGAAAGCTGTTGCTCAGCCTCATCTGCCCATGGCACTGCTCGCACAGAGGCACAGAGACTGGGGCTGCTTGCTTGTCTTGTCCCCTCAAACTTCAAACGTAGCTTAGGTGGTCCGTGCCGGGCGCCTCCGGCAGCCCTGCTCCAAAAATGCGAACGTCTGCAGATAGCTCGCAGGCAGAAACAGCTAGCCTGGAAAGCTGTTGCTCCGCCTCATCTGCCCATGGCACTGCTCGCACAGAGGCACAGAGACTGGGGCTGCTTGCTTGTCTTGTCCCCTCAAACTTCAAACGTAGCTTAGGTGGTCTGTGCCGGGCGCCTCCGGCATCCCTGCTCCAAAAATGCGAACGTCTGCAGATAGCTCGCAGGCAGAAAGAGCTAGCCTGGAAAGCTGTTGCTCCGCCTCATCTGCCCATGGCACTGCTCGCACAGAGGCACAGAGACTGGGGCTGCTTGCTTGTCTTGTCCCCTCAAACTTCAAATGTATCTTTTGTGGTCCGTGCCGGGCGCATCCGGCAGCGCTGCTCCGAAAATCCAAACGTCTGCAGATAGCTCGCAGGCAGAAACAGCTAGCCTGGAAAGCTGTTGCTCAGCCTCATCTGCCCATGGCACTGCTCGCACAGAGGCACAGAGACTGGGGCTGCTTGCTTGTCTTGTCCCCTCAAACTTCAAATGTAGCTTAGGTGGTCCGTGCCGGGCACCTCCGGCAGCCCTGCTCTGAAAATGCGAACGTCTGCAGATAGCTCGCAGGCAGAAAGAGCTAGCCTGGAAAGCTGTTGCTCAGCCTCATCTGCCCATGGCACTGCTCGCACAGAGGCACAGAGACTGGGGCTGCTTGCTTGTCTTGTCCCCTCAAACTTCAAATGTATCTTTGGTGGTCCGTGCCGGGCGCATCCGGCAGCCCTGCTCCGAAAATCCAAACGTCTGCAGATAGCTCGCAGGCAGAAAGAGCTAGCCTGGAAAGCTGTTGCTCAGCCTCATCTGCCCATGGCACTGCTCGCACAGAGGCACAGAGACTGGGGCTGCTTGCTTGTCTTGTCCCCTCAAACTTCAAACGTAACTTAGGTGGTCCGTGCCGGGCGCCTCCGGCAGCCCTGCTCCGAAAATGCAAACGTCTGCAGATAGCTCGCAGGCAGAAAGAGCTAGCCTGGAAAGCTGTTGCTCAGCCTCATCTGCCCATGGCACTGCTCGCACAGAGGCACAGAGACTGGGGCTGCTTGCTTGTCTTGTCCCCTCAAACTTCAAACGTAGCTTAGGTGGTCCGTGCCAGGCGCCTCCGGCAGCCCTGCTCCAAAAATCCAAACGTCTGCAGATAGCTCGCAGGCAGAAACAGCTAGCCTGGAAAGCTGTTGCTCAGCCTCATCTGCCCATGGCACTGCTCGCACAGAGGCACAGAGACTGGGGCTGCTTGCTTGTCTTGTCCCCTCAAACTTCAAACGTAGCTTAGGTGGTCCGTGCCGGGCGCCTCCGGCAGCCCTGCTCCAAAAATGCGAACGTCTGCAGATAGCTCGCAGGCAGAAAGAGCTAGCCTGGAAAGCTGTTGCTCAGCCTCATCTGCCCATGGCACTGCTCGCACAGAGGCACAGAGACTGGGGCTGCTTGCTTGTCTTGTCCCCTCAAACTTCAAACGTAGCTTAGGTGGTCTGTGCCGGGCGCCTCCGGCATCCCTGCTCCAAAAATGCGAACGTCTGCAGATAGCTCGCAGGCAGAAAGAGCTAGCCTGGAAAGCTGTTGCTCCGCCTCATCTGCCCATGGCACTGCTCGCACAGAGGCACAGAGACTGGGGCTGCTTGCTTGTCTTGTCCCCTCAAACTTCAAATGTAGCTTAGGTGGTCCGTGCCAGGCGCCTCCGGCAGCCCTGCTCCGAAAATCCAAACGTCTGCAGATAGCTCGCAGCCAGAAAGAGCTAGCCTGGAAAGCTGTTGCTCAGCCACATCTGCCCATGGCACTGCTCGCACAGAGGCACAGAGACTGGGGCTGCTTGCTTGTCTTGTCCCCTCAAACTTCAAATGTATCTTTTGTGGTCCGTGCCGGGCGCATCCGGCAGCGCTGCTCCAAAAATTCAAACGTCTGCAGATAGCTCGCAGGCAGAAAGAGCTAGCCTGGAAAGCTGTTGCTCAGCCTCATCTGCCCATGGCACTGCTCGCACAGAGGCACAGAGACTGGGGCTGCTTGCTTGTCTTGTCCCCTCAAACTTCAAACGTAGCTTAGGTGGTCCGTGCCAGGCGCCTCCGGCAGCCCTGCTCCAAAAATCCAAACGTCTGCAGATAGCTCGCAGGCAGAAAGAGCTAGCCTGGAAAGCTGTTGCTCAGCCTCATCTGCCCATGGCACTGCTCGCACAGAGGCACAGAGACTGGGGCTGCTTGCTTGTCTTGTCCCCTCAAACTTCAAACGTAGCTTAGGTGGTCCGTGCCGGGCGCCTCCGGCAGCCCTGCTCCGAAAATGCAAACGTCTGCAGATAGCTCGCAGGCAGAAAGAGCTAGCCTGGAAAGCTGTTGCTCAGCCTCATCTGCCCATGGCACTGCTCGCACAGAGGCACAGAGACTGGGGCTGCTTGCTTGTCTTGTCCCCTCAAACTTCAAATGTATCTTTTGTGGTCCGTGCCGGGCGCATCCGGCAGCGCTGCTCCGAAAATCCAAACGTCTGCAGATAGCTCGCAGGCAGAAAGAGCTAGCCTGGAAAGCTGTTGCTCAGCCTCATCTGCCCATGGCACTGCTCGCACAGAGGCACAGAGACTGGGGCTGCTTGCTTGTCTTGTCCCCTCAAACTTCAAACGTAGCTTAGGCGGTCCGTGCCGGGCGCATCCGGCAGCCCTGCTCCAAAAATTCGAACGTCTGCAGATAGCTCGCAGGCAGAAAGAGCTAGCCTGGAAAGCTGTTGCTCAGCCTCATCTGCCCATGGCACTGCTCGCACAGAGGCACAGAGACTGGGGCTGCTTGCTTGTCTTGTCCCCTCAAACTTCAAATGTAGCTTAGGTGGTCCGTGCCGGGTACCTCCGGCAGCCCTGCTCTGAAAATGCGAACGTCTGCAGATAGCTCGCAGGCAGAAAGAGCTAGCCTGGAAAGCTGTTGCTCAGCCTCATCTGCCCATGGCACTGCTCGCACAGAGGCACAGAGACTGGGGCTGCTTGCTTGTCTTGTCCCCTCAAACTTCAAATGTATCTTTGGTGGTCCGTGCCGGGCGCATCCAGCAGCGCTGCTCTGAAAATCCAAACGTCTGCAGATAGCTCGCAGGCAGAAAGAGCTAGCCTGGAAAGCTGTTGCTCAGCCTCATCTGCCCATGGCACTGCTCGCACAGAGGCACAGAGACTGGGGCTGCTTGCTTGTCTTGCCCCCTCAAACTTCAAACGTAACTTAGGTGGTCCGTGCCGGGCGCCTCCGGCAGCCCTGCTCCGAAAATGCAAACGTCTGCAGATAGCTCGCAGGCAGAAAGAGCTAGCCTGGAAAGCTGTTGCTCAGCCTCATCTGCCCATGGCACTGCTCGCACAGAGGCACAGAGACTGGGGCTGCTTGCTTGTCTTGTCCCCTCAAACTTCAAACGTAGCTTAGGTGGTCTGTGCCAGGCGCCTCCGGCAGCCCTGCTCCAAAAATCCAAACGTCTGCAGATAGCTCGCAGGCAGAAAGAGCTAGCCTGGAAAGCTGTTGCTCAGCCTCATCTGCCCATGGCACTGCTCGCACAGAGGCACAGAGACTGGGGCTGCTTGCTTGTCTTGTCCCCTCAAACTTCAAACGTAGCTTAGGTGGTCCGTGCCGGGCGCCTCCGGCAGCCCTGCTCCAAAAATGCGAACGTCTGCAGATAGCTCGCAGGCAGAAACAGCTAGCCTGGAAAGCTGTTGCTCCGCCTCATCTGCCCATGGCACTGCTCGCACAGAGGCACAGAGACTGGGGCTGCTTGCTTGTCTTGTCCCCTCAAACTTCAAACGTAGCTTAGGTGGTCTGTGCCGGGCGCCTCCGGCATCCCTGCTCCAAAAATGCGAACGTCTGCAGATAGCTCGCAGGCAGAAAGAGCTAGCCTGGAAAGCTGTTGCTCCGCCTCATCTGCCCATGGCACTGCTCGCACAGAGGCACAGAGACTGGGGCTGCTTGCTTGTCTTGTCCCCTCAAACTTCAAATGTATCTTTTGTGGTCCGTGCCGGGCGCATCCGGCAGCGCTGCTCCGAAAATCCAAACGTCTGCAGATAGCTCGCAGGCAGAAACAGCTAGCCTGGAAAGCTGTTGCTCAGCCTCATCTGCCCATGGCACTGCTCGCACAGAGGCACAGAGACTGGGGCTGCTTGCTTGTCTTGTCCCCTCAAACTTCAAATGTAGCTTAGGTGGTCCGTGCCGGGCACCTCCGGCAGCCCTGCTCTGAAAATGCGAACGTCTGCAGATAGCTCGCAGGCAGAAAGAGCTAGCCTGGAAAGCTGTTGCTCAGCCTCATCTGCCCATGGCACTGCTCGCACAGAGGCACAGAGACTGGGGCTGCTTGCTTGTCTTGTCCCCTCAAACTTCAAATGTATCTTTGGTGGTCCGTGCCGGGCGCATCCGGCAGCCCTGCTCCGAAAATCCAAACGTCTGCAGATAGCTCGCAGGCAGAAAGAGCTAGCCTGGAAAGCTGTTGCTCAGCCTCATCTGCCCATGGCACTGCTCGCACAGAGGCACAGAGACTGGGGCTGCTTGCTTGTCTTGCCCCCTCAAACTTCAAACGTAACTTAGGTGGTCCGTGCCGGGCGCCTCCGGCAGCCCTGCTCCGAAAATGCAAACGTCTGCAGATAGCTCGCAGGCAGAAAGAGCTAGCCTGGAAAGCTGTTGCTCAGCCTCATCTGCCCATGGCACTGCTCGCACAGAGGCACAGAGACTGGGGCTGCTTGCTTGTCTTGTCCCCTCAAACTTCAAACGTAGCTTAGGTGGTCCGTGCCAGGCGCCTCCGGCAGCCCTGCTCCAAAAATCCAAACGTCTGCAGATAGCTCGCAGGCAGAAACAGCTAGCCTGGAAAGCTGTTGCTCAGCCTCATCTGCCCATGGCACTGCTCGCACAGAGGCACAGAGACTGGGGCTGCTTGCTTGTCTTGTCCCCTCAAACTTCAAACGTAGCTTAGGTGGTCCGTGCCGGGCGCCTCCGGCAGCCCTGCTCCAAAAATGCGAACGTCTGCAGATAGCTCGCAGGCAGAAAGAGCTAGCCTGGAAAGCTGTTGCTCAGCCTCATCTGCCCATGGCACTGCTCGCACAGAGGCACAGAGACTGGGGCTGCTTGCTTGTCTTGTCCCCTCAAACTTCAAACGTAGCTTAGGTGGTCTGTGCCGGGCGCCTCCGGCATCCCTGCTCCAAAAATGCGAACGTCTGCAGATAGCTCGCAGGCAGAAAGAGCTAGCCTGGAAAGCTGTTGCTCCGCCTCATCTGCCCATGGCACTGCTCGCACAGAGGCACAGAGACTGGGGCTGCTTGCTTGTCTTGTCCCCTCAAACTTCAAATGTAGCTTAGGTGGTCCGTGCCAGGCGCCTCCGGCAGCCCTGCTCCGAAAATCCAAACGTCTGCAGATAGCTCGCAGCCAGAAAGAGCTAGCCTGGAAAGCTGTTGCTCAGCCACATCTGCCCATGGCACTGCTCGCACAGAGGCACAGAGACTGGGGCTGCTTGCTTGTCTTGTCCCCTCAAACTTCAAATGTATCTTTTGTGGTCCGTGCCGGGCGCATCCGGCAGCGCTGCTCCAAAAATTCAAACGTCTGCAGATAGCTCGCAGGCAGAAAGAGCTAGCCTGGAAAGCTGTTGCTCAGCCTCATCTGCCCATGGCACTGCTCGCACAGAGGCACAGAGACTGGGGCTGCTTGCTTGTCTTGTCCCCTCAAACTTCAAACGTAGCTTAGGCGGTCCGTGCCGGGCGCATCCGGCAGCCCTGCTCCAAAAATTCGAACGTCTGCAGATAGCTCGCAGCCAGAAAGAGCTAGCCTGGAAAGCTGTTGCTCAGCCTCATCTGCCCATGGCACTGCTCGCACAGAGGCACAGAGACTGGGGCTGCTTGCTTGTCTTGTCCCCTCAAACTTCAAATGTAGCTTAGGTGGTCCGTTCCGGGCGCATCCGGCAGCCCTGCTCCAAAAATTCGAACGTCTGCAGATAGCTCGCAGGCAGAAAGAGCTAGCCTGGAAAGCTGTTGCTCAGCCTCATCTGCCCATGGCACTGCTCGCACAGAGGCACAGAGACTGGGGCTGCTTGCTTGTCTTGTCCCCTCAAACTTCAAACGTAGCTTAGGTGGTCCGTGCCGGGCGCATCCGGCAGCCCTGCTCCAAAAATGCGAACGTCTGCAGATAGCTCGCAGGCAGAAAGAGCTAGCCTGGAAAGCTGTTGCTCAGCCTCATCTGCCCATGGCACTGCTCGCACAGAGGCACAGAGACTGGGGCTGCTTGCTTGTCTTGTCCCCTCAAACTTCAAACGTAGCTTAGGTGGTCCGTGCCGGGCGCATCCGGCACCCCTGCTCCGAAAATCCAAACGTCTGCAGATAGCTCGCAGCCAGAAAGAGCTAGCCTGGAAAGCTGTTGCTCAGCCTCATCTGCCCATGGCACTGCTCGCACAGAGGCACAGAGACTGGGGCTGCTTGCTTGTCTTGTCCCCTCAAACTTCAAACGTAGCTTAGGTGGTCCGTGCCGGGCGCCTCCGGCAGCCCTGCTCTGAAAATGCAAACGTCTGCAGATAGCTCGCAGGCAGAAAGAGCTAGCCTGGAAAGCTGTTGCTCAGCCTCATCTGCCCATGGCACTGCTCGCACAGAGGCACAGAGACTGGGGCTGCTTGCTTGTCTTGTCCCCTCAAACTTCAAACGTAGCTTAGGTGGTCCGTGCCGGGCGCCTCCGGCATCCCTGCTCTGAAAATGTGAACGTCTGCAGATAGCTCGCAGGCAGAAAGAGCTAGCCTGGAAAGCTGTTGCTCAGCCTCATCTGCCCATGGCACTGCTCGCACAGAGGCACAGAGACTGGGGCTGCTTGCTTGTCTTGTCCCCTCAAACTTCAAATGTATCTTTGGTGGTCCGTGCCGAGCGCATCCGGCAGCGCTGCTCTGAAAATCCAAACGTCTGCAGATAGCTCGCAGGCAGAAACAGCTAGCCTGGAAAGCTGTTGCTCAGCCTCATCTGCCCATGGCACTGCTCGCACAGAGGCACAGAGACTGGGGCTGCTTGCTTGTCTTGTCCCCTCAAACTTCAAACGTAGCTTAGGTGGTCCGTGCCGGGGGCCTCCGGCAGCCCTGCTCCGAAAATTCGAACGTCTGCAGATAACTCGCAGGCAGAAACAGCTAGCCTGGAAAGCTGTTGCTCAGCCTCATCTGCCCATGGCACTGCTCGCACAGAGGCACAGAGACTGGGGCTGCTTGCTTGTCTTGTCCCCTCAAACTTCAAACGTAGCTTAGGTGGTCCGTGCCAGGCGCCTCCGGCAGCCCTGCTCCAAAAATCCAATCGTCTGCAGATAGCTCGCAGGCAGAAAGAGCTAGCCTGGAAAGCTGTTGCTCAGCCTCATCTGCCCATGGCACTGCTCGCACAGAGGCACAGAGACTGGGGCTGCTTGCTTGTCTTGTCCCCTCAAACTTCAAACGTAGCTTAGGTGGTCCGTGCCGGGCGCCTCCGGCAGCCCTGCTCCGAAAATGCGAACGTCTGCAGATAGCTCGCAGGCAGAAAGAGCTAGCCTGGAAAGCTGTTGCTCAGCCTCATCTGCCCATGGCACTGCTCGCACAGAGGCACAGAGACTGGGGCTGCTTGCTTGTCTTGTCCCCTCAAACTTCAAACGTAGCTTAGGTGGTCTGTGCCGGGCGCCTCCGGCAGCGCTGCTCCGAAAATCCAAACGTCTGCAGATAGCTCGCAGGCAGAAAGAGCTAGCCTGGAAAGCTGTTGCTCAGCCTCATCTGCCCATGGCACTGCTCGCACAGAGGCACAGAGACTGGGGCTGCTTGCTTGTCTTGTCCCCTCAAACTTCAAACGTAGCTTAAGTGGTCCGTGCCAGGAGCCTCCGGCAGCCCTGCTCCGAAAATCCAAACGTCTGCAGATAGCTCGCAGGCAGAAAGAGCTAGCCTGGAAAGCTGTTGCTCAGCCTCATCTGCCCATGGCACTGCTCGCACAGAGGCACAGAGACTGGGGCTGCTTGCTTGTCTTGTCCCCT